>NW_022264749.1:0-23660 GCF_002021735.2 Oncorhynchus kisutch
TCTTTCTCAGTAATAGCTACTGTAAATTGGACAGTGCAGTTATATTGACATGAATTTAAGCTTTCACCAATTTAAGACACTTCTATGTCCGACTTTGTGTTTCTCTAAAATCGGCGTTCTTGACATAACGCCGGAAAACCGATCCTGAAGAATGAATTCTGTCACATGAGAGCTAGAGCTGGAGTCTAGAGCCGTCCAGCTGGAAGGAGTGGTATTGGAGAGAGAGCCAATAGCATAACCATTTTACTTAATGGAACGGAGTATTCAGGTGGAACAAAGATGGCGTCCAGCACTCAAGATAGCCAAACTCTCCATAAAATGACTGTGTTCTGTTTCTCTATACCCTACTCCAGGAGTGTGGACTCGTTCATCACTCCCCCTCATGCTTATACAATATTTTGATTAGTACAAGCATGACTGGAGGGAGTTTCCACCACATTAATTAAACAATAGCGATACATTTCTTTAAAATGTCCAATGCAGCAGTTTCTATCACAATATCAATCATTTCTGCGTAACAATTAAGTACCTTACTGTGATTTTGTTTCAATTAAAATGATCAAAAATAAACAAAAATTGCTTTTAGCGAAGAGCTACAATTTGGCTAGGACTGTCTGGGATTGGTCTGAGTGGGGAGGGGAAAACTGAAAACTAGCTGTTATTGGCAGAGAGGTTTGGAAATCTCTTTCTTATTGGTCTATTACAGGGGTCGGCAACCTAAGGCACACTGGCAGGCCTTGGCACGGGAGGGTTTTTCGCCTTGGCAAGCCAAGGTTTGGCAAGCCACCCCGGAAAAAATAAATTATATATATATATACTGTATATACGCTACCATTCAAAAGTTTGGGGTCACTTAGGAATGTCCTTGTTTTCCATGAAAACATGCATGAAATGAGTTGCAAAATGAATAGGAAATATAGCTAAGATGTCGGACAAGTGCTAAATAATGTAGTTTTTAATTGAAAATAATAATTGTCGTCCTTTCTTCAAAGAATCCTCCTCCATTTGCACGCAATTACAGGCCTTGCAGACCTTGGGCATTGCTAAATTAGGTTGCATTTGTTTTAGGTAATCTGAAGAGCTTTCACCCCATGCTTCCTGAAGCACCTCCCACAAGTTGGATTGGTTTGATGGAGGCACTTCTCTTACATACCATACGGTCAAGCTGCTCCCACAACATGCTCAGTAGTGTTGAGATCAGTGCGTGTGCTGGCCACTCCTCTATAGACAGAATACCAGCTGACTGCTTCTTCCCTAAATAGTTATTGCATAGTTTGAGCTGTGCTTTGGGTCATTATCCTGTTGTAGGAGGAAATTGGCTCCAATTAAGCGCCCGTCCACATGGTAAGGTATGGCATGGCGTTGCAAAATGGAGTGATAGCCTTTCTTCTTCAAGATCCGTTTTACCCTGTACAAAGCTCCCACTTACCTCCACCAAAGCACCCCCAGACCATCACATTGCCTCCACCATGCTTGACAGATGGCATCAAGCACTCCTCCAGTATCTTTTCATTTTTTCTGCGTCTCACGAATGTTCTTCTTTGTGATCTGAACACCTCAAACTTAGATTAATCTGTCCATAACACTTTTTTTCCAATCTTCCTCTGTCCACTATCTATGTTCTTTTGCCCATCTTAATTTTAGATTTTTATTGGCCAGTCTGAGATATGGCTTTTTCTTTGACACTCTGCATAGAAGGCCAGAATCCCGGAGTCGCCTCTTCACTGTTGACGTTGAGACTGTGTTTTGCGGGTACTATTTAATATAGCTACCAGTTGAGGATTTGTGAGGTGTGTTTCTCAAACTAGACACTCTAATATACTTGTCCTCTTGCTCAGTTGTGCACCGAGGCCTCCCACTTCTCTTTCCATTCTAGTTAGAGCCAGTTTGTGCTGTTCTATGAAGGGTGTAGTACACAGCATTGTAAACGATCTTCAGTTTCTTGGCAATTTCTTGCATCGAATAGCCTTCATTTCTCAGAACAAGAATAGACTGACGAGTTTCAGAGAACAGATCTTTGTTTCTGGCCATTTTGAGCCTGTAATCGAACCCACAAATGCTGATGCTCCAGATACTCAACTAGTCTAACGTTTTATTGCTTCTTTAATCAGAACAACAGATTTCAGGGTTTTTCTAATGATTAATTAGCCTTTTTAAAATGATTAATTTGGATTAGTTAACACAACGTGCCATTGGAACACAGGAGTGATGGTTGCTGATAATGGGCCTCTGTATGCCTATATAGATATTCCATAACAAATCTGCTGTTTCCAGCTACAATAATCATTTACAACATTAACAATGTCTACACTGTATTTCTGATCAATTTGATGTTTATTTTAATGGCAAAAATGAGCATTTCTTTCAAAAACAAGGACATTTCTAAGGGACCCCAAACTTTTGAACTGTAGTGTACGTAAAGCCACTACCACACGCAATCAAGTCATAATAAGGCCGACTTCAAATGCAGACAAAATGAATATGACCATCACATTAAAACTGCTGACCACGGCTGCAGGTCAGACAAATACACATAATGCAATGGAATAAGAGGCGTAACACCAAAATAATGACTTACAATCATCAAGGACTCTTGTCAAACAAACTCCACTAAACAATGGCGACCATCAGGAAGTGCAGTACTAAGATCTATAGATGCGTTTTAAAAGGAGGTCATCTGATGCAGGTAGGCCTATAGTGGAGCTCCGTGGTGCTAATGGACCCGTCTCTGTTTAGCGAGTCATGGAATTATTCCGTTGTGGGCAATTATATATTCAATAGACACAATTAGTTGTAATGCACATATGAAAATCATAACTGGCACGCAGAATGGTAGAAATGGTAGGATAAATTGTAAATTGGCACTCCACACAAAAAGGTTGCCGACCTCTGACCTATTAACTAATTTACCGCCAGACGATTTCCTCAAAACATGCGGAAATTTCAGAAGTATTTTCAAAGAGCTCTTACACTAAAAGGGTATTAATTTTCACAATTTGACAGTATTATTCCAACCTCGTAGCACTGGGCCTTTAAATCCTCGAGGAAAGTGTATGAGTGATTGCTGTAGAGAATGGTAACGTAGCCTATAACTCTGGTGCAATGGGCCAGCTCTACCTATGTCTCTCACATCAGCCTCAGAGCAGCTGGAAGGTCAGTGAGTGGGTGATGTCCTCGGCTTCAACACACACACGCACACGCACACACACACACACACACACACACACACACACACACACACACACACACACACACACACACACACACACACACACACACACACACACACCACACACACACACACACACACATACACACACACATACACACACACACACAGTATTGACACACTCACTCACACAGTTCCGGCTCCAGCCCGTTATTTACGGTCAGCCTGTGAAAGCTCATTGCACTCTATTTCCAAGTCCTCAGTACCAGAACTTGAGTTACGCTACAATCTCATGCTGTCTGTCTGTCTGTCTGTCTGTCTGGCTGGCTGGCTGTTTGTCTGGCTGTCTGTCTCTCTCTCTGTCTGTCTGTCTGTCTGTTTGTCTGTCTCTCTGTCTCGCATCCTTTTGATCGATTGGTATGCTTGACGGAGGGCAAGGCCTCTTGAGTGTTTTCGCCTTTCCTCACAAATCCGACATAAGCAAGAGAGAAAAGTTGGCTAGAGGCTAATGCCCTCACTAGAAGAGTTTGGAACAAGCTAAATGTTTTATCTCTGACTGGGATTTCCTTAATTCCTTAATTCTCTACACAACTAGTGAGACATTGAAAACAAGAATTTGTTCTTAACTGACTAATTAAATAAAGGTCAAATAAAATAGAAGACAGCTAGCCTCAATGCTAACACTCCATCTAAAAGAGCTGGATAAAGCTAAATGCTTTCTCAGCAGTCCACACAACCTGTAGTTGTGTGCTACGTCTCAGTGCTCCCAAACCTCCTTCTCTCGACAGAAAAAAGCTGTTAAAGTGCACTCGAAAACCCTGAACAGGAAATCCTGAAATGGGAAGGGAGGAAAATGGAGTGGCGCTCCAGGCGTTTGACAGGAAGATGACCTTATTAGGCCCTATACCTCTGGGCAGTTTGTCTGGGGGGTTTGACAGGAAGACGACCTTATTAGGCGCTATACACCTGGGCAGTTTGTCTGGGAGGTTTGACAGGAAGGGGACCTTATTAGGCAGGACGCCTATGGGCGGAAAAAC
Source organism: Oncorhynchus kisutch (assembly GCF_002021735.2). Classification (NCBI taxonomy): domain Eukaryota; kingdom Metazoa; phylum Chordata; class Actinopteri; order Salmoniformes; family Salmonidae; genus Oncorhynchus; species Oncorhynchus kisutch. The sequence continues at coordinate 4,207 of NW_022264749.1, forward strand.
TGGGAGGTGTGTCTGACTGTGACTACACGTGTCCAGGGCCCTTTGCTCTTTATACCTCAATCATTTTAAGTGGCGGAGGAAAGGTCAGACGGTGTCTAGCTGCCCAGTGGTAAACGTATAAATATGACGCAATCGGAGCTATTACCCATTTGAACCAAGGTGACGTAGGCCTGCAAACCGTATAGACATGCTAACCAATATAAGCAGCCATGTGTGTAACAGAGTTGATGTTGAGTTTTAAATGATCCTGGAAGACTCCAGAGTTAATGTTTCCCTCTGTGAGGTCATTTCATCGTTGCTGTTGATCACGTCAAACGTGATTTACTCATTGAACATTGTAGATCAGCCGAAGAAAATGAACATCATTCATTCAACTGAGCCAGAATTGGGCCTTCTGAACTGAACCAGTCAACTGAGCCAGAATGGGGCCTTCTGAACTGAACCAGTCAACTGAGCCAGAATGGGGCTAATGAACTGAACCAGTCAACTGAGCCAGAATGGGGCTAATGAACTGAACCAGTCAACTGAGCCAGAATGGGGCCTTCTGAACTGAACCAGTCAACTGAGCCAGAATGGGGCCTTCTGAACTGAACCAGTCAACTGAGCCAGAATGGGGCTAATGAACTGAACCAGTCAACTGAGCCAGAATGGGGCCTTCTGAACTGAACCCTTCAACTGAGCCAGAATGGGGCTAATGAACTGAACCAGTCAACTGAGCCAGAATGGGGCCTACTGAACTGAACCAGTCAACTGAGCCAGAATGGGGCTAATGAACTGAACCAGTCAACTGAGGCCAGAATGGGGCTAATGAACTGAACCAGTCAACTGAGCCAGAATGGGGCCTTCTGAACTGAACCAGTCAACTGAGCCAGAATGGGGCTAATGAACTGAACCAGTCAACTGAGCCAGAATGGGGCTAATGAACTGAACCAGTCAACTGAGCCAGAATGGGGCCTTCTGAACTGAACCAGTCAACTGAGCCAGAATGGAGCTAATGAACTGAACCAGTCAACTGAGCCAGAATGGGGCTAATGAACTGAACCAGTCAACTGAGCCAGAATGGGGACTTCTGAACTGAACCAGTCAACTGAGCCAGAATGGGGCTAATGAACTGAACCAGTCAACTGAGCCAGAATGGGACTAATGAACTGAACCAGTCAACTGAGCCAGAATGGGGCCTTCTGAACTGAACCAGTCAACTGAGCCAGAATGGGGCTAATGAACTGAACCAGTCAACTGAGCCAGAATGGGGCCTTCTGAACTGAACCAGTCAACTGAGCCAGAATGGGGCTAATGAACTGAACCAGTCAATTGAGCCAGAATGGGGCTAATGAACTGAACCAGTCAACTGAGCCAGAATGGGGCTAATGAACTGAACCAGTCAACTGAGCCAGAATGGGGCTAATGAACTGAACCAGTCAACTGAGCCAGAATGGTGCCTTCTGAACTGAACCAGTCAACTGAGCCAGAATGGGGCTAATGAACTGAACCAGTCAACTGAGCCAGAATGGGACTAATGAACTGAACCAGTCAACTGAGCCAGAATGGGGCCTACTGAACTGAACCAGTCAAGTAAGCCAGAATGGGGCTAATGAACTGAACCAGTCAATTGAGCCAGAATGGGGCCTACTGAACTGAACCAGTCAACTGAGCCAGAATGGGGCCTACTGAACTGAACCAGTCAATTGAGCCAGAATGGGGCCTACTGAACTGAACCAGTCAACTGAGCCAGAATGGGCCTACTGAACTGAACCAGTCATGTGAGCTCATACTTACATCTGCTCAATAACATCTAAACAACTCAAATCAAATGTTATTTGTCACGTGCCGAATACAACAGGTGCAGACCTTACCGTGAAATGCTTATTTGCGAGCCCTTAACCAACAGCGCAGAGTTTTAAAAAAGTAAGAAAAATTAGCTCAATAAACTAGAGGAAAATAGTAACACACTAAAATAACAGTAACGATGCTATATGCACGGGGTACCGGTACAGAGTCAATGTGCCGGGGTACAGGGTAGTCCAGGTCATTGAGGTCATATGTACATGTAGGTAGGGTTAAAATGTACTGCCGGTATAGGTAAAGTGACTATGGAGAGATAATAAACAGAAAGTAGCAGCAGTGTTTGTGAAGATTGTGAATGTATGTGTGTGTTGGAGTGTCGGTGTAGTATGTGTGAGTGTGTGTTTAGACTCCAGTGAGTGTACATCGAGCCTGTGTAAGAGAGTCAGTGCAAAAACATCACAATAAATAATCATAATAAAATAAGGGGGTCAATGCAAATAATGGAGGTAGGAGCTGTTCAGCAGTCTCATGGCTTGGAGGTAGGAGCTGTTCAGCAGTCTCATGGCTTGGAGGTAGGAGCTGTTCAGCAGTCTCATGGCTTGGAGGTAGGAGCTGTTCAGCAGTCTCATGGCTTGGAGGTAGGAGCTGTTCAGCAGTCTCATGGCTTGGAGGTAGGAGCTGTTCAGCAGTCTCATGGCTTGGAGGTAGAGCTGTTCAGCAGTCTCATGGCTTGGAGGTAGAGCTGTTCAGCAGTCTCATGGCTTGGAGGTAGGAGCTGTTCAGCAGTCTCATGGCTTGGAGGTAGGAGCTGTTCAGTAGTCTCATGGCTTGGAGGTAGGAGCTGTTCAGCAGTCTCATGGCTTGGAGGTAGGAGCTGTTCAGCAGTCTCATGGCTTGGAGGTAGGAGCTGTTCAGCAGTCTCATGGCTTGGAGGTAGGAGCTGTTCAGCAGTCTCATGGCTTGGAGGTAGGAGCTGTTCAGCAGTCTCATGGCTTGGAGGTAGGAGCTGTTCAGCCAGTCTCATGGCTTGGAGGTAGGAGCTGTTAAGCAGTCTCATGGCTTGGAGGTAGGAGCTGTGCAGCAGTCTCATGGCTTGGAGGTAGGAGCTGTTCAGCAGTCTCTGGCTTGGTAGGTAGTGAGCTGTTCAGCAAGTTCATGGCTTGGAGGTAGGAGCTGTTCAGCAGTCTCAGGCTTGGAGGTAGGAGCTGTTCAGCAGTCTCATGGCTTGGAGGTAGGAGCTGTTCAGCAGTCTCATGGCTTGAGGTAGGAGCTGTTCAGCAGTCTCATGGCTTGGAGGGTAGGAGCTGTTTCAGCAGTCTCATGGCTTGGAGTAGGAGCTGTTCAGCAGTCCTCATGGCTGGGAGGTAGGAGCTGTTCAGCAGTCTCATGGCTTGGAGGTAGGAGCTGTTCAGCAGTCTCATGGCTTGGAGGTAGGCGCTGTTCAGCAGTCTCATGGCTTTCGAGGTAGGAGCTGTTCAGCAGTCTCATGGCTTGGAGGTAGGAGCTGTTCAGCAGTCTCATGGCTTGGAGGTAGGAGCTGTTCAGCAGTCTCGTGGCTTGGAGGTAGGAGCTGTTTCAGCAGTCTCGTGGCTTGGAGGTAGGAGCTGTTCAGCAGTCTCGTGGCTTGGAGGTAGGAGCTGTTCAGCAGTCTCGTGGCTTGGAGGTAGGAGCTGTTCAGCAGTCTCGTGGCTTGGAGGTAGGAGCCTGTTCAGGGTCAGGTCTCGTGGCTTGGAGGTAGGAGCTGTTCAGCAGTCTCATGGCTTGGAGGTAGGAGCTGTTCAGCAGTCTCATGGCTTGGAGGTAGGAGCTGTTCAGCAGTCTCATGGCTTGGAGGTAGGAGCTGTTCAGCAGTCTCATGGCTTGGAGGTAGGAGCTGTTCAGCAGTCTCATGGCTTGGAGGTAGGAGCTGTTCAGCAGTCTCATGGCTTGGAGGTAGGAGCTGTTCAGCAGTCTCATGGCTTGGAGGTAGGAGCTGTTCAGCAGTCTCATGGCTTGGAGGTAGGAGCTGTTCAGCAGTCTCATGGCTTGGAGGTAGGAGCTGTTCAGCAGTCTCATGGCTTGGAGGTAGGAGCTGTTCAGCAGTCTCATGGCTTGGAGGTAGGAGCTGTTCAGCAGTCTCATGGCTTGGAGGTAGGAGCTGTTCAGCAGTCTCATGGCTTGGAGGTAGGAGCTGTTCAGCAGTCTCATGCTTGGAGGTAGGAGCTGTTCAGCAGTCTCATGGCTGGAGGTAGGAGCTGTTCAGCAGTCTCATGGCCTGGAGGTAGGAGCTGTTCAGCAGTCTCATGGCTTGGAGGTAGGAGCTGTTCAGCAGTCTCATGGCTTGGAGGTAGGAGCTGTTCAGCAGTCTCGTGGCTTGGAGGTAGGAGCTGTTCAGCAGTCTCATGGCTTGGAGGTAGGAGCTGTTCAGCACTCTCGTGGCTTGGAGGTAGGAGCTGTTCAGCACTCTCGTGGCTTGGAGGTAGGAGCTGTTCAGCAGTCTCGTGGCTTGGAGGTAGGAGCTGTTCAGCAGTCTCATGGCTTGGAGGTAGGAGCTGTTCAGCAGTCTCATGGCTTGGAGGTAGGAGCTGTTCAGCAGTCTCATGGCTTGGAGGTAGGAGCTGTTCAGCAGTCTCATGGCTTGGAGGTAGGAGCTGTTCAGCAGTCTCATGGCTTGGAGGTAGGAGCTGTTCAGCAGTCTCATGGCTTGGAGGTAGGAGCTGTTCAGCAGACTCGTGGCTTGGAGGTAGGAGCTGTTCAGCAGTCTCGTGGCTTGGAGGTAGGAGCTGTTCAGCAGTCTCGTGGCTTGGAGTTAGGAGCTGTTCAGCAGTCTCGTGGCTTGGAGGTAGGAGCTGTTCAGCAGTCTCATGGCTTGGAGGTAGGAGCTGTTCAGCAGTCTCATGGCTTGGAGGTAGGAGCTGTTCAGCAGTCTCATGGCTTGGAGGTAGGAGCTGTTCAGCAGTCTCATGGCTTGGAGGTAGGAGCTGTTCAGCAGTCTCATGGCTTGGAGGTAGGAGCTGTTCAGCAGTCTCATGGCTTGGAGGTAGGAGCTGTTCAGCAGTCTCATGGCTTGGAGGTAGGAGCTGTTCAGCAGTCTCATGGCTTGGAGGTAGGAGCTGTTCAGCAGTCTCGTGGCTTGGAAGTAGGAGCTGTTCAGCAGTCTCGTGGCTTGGAGGTAGGAGCTGTTCAGCACTCTCGTGGCTTGGAGGTAGGAGCTGTTCAGCAGTCTCGTGGCTTGGAGGTAGGAGCTGTTCAGCACTCTCGTGGCTTGGAGGTAGGAGCTGTTCAGCAGTCTCGTGGCTTGGAGGTAGGAGCTGTTCAGCAGTCTCGTGGCTTGGAGGTAGGAGCTGTTCAGCAGTCTCGTGGCTTGGAGGTAGGAGCTGTTCAGCAGTCTCGTGGCTTGGAGGTAGGAGCTGTTCAGCAGTCTCATGGCTTGGAGGTAGGAGCTGTTCAGCAGTCTCATGGCTTGGAGGTAGGAGCTGTTCAGCAGTCTCATGGCTTGGAGGTAGGAGCTGTTCAGCAGTCTCATGGCTTGGAGGTAGGAGCTGTTCAGCAGTCTCATGGCTTGGAGGTAGGAGCTGTTCAGCAGTCTCATGGCTTGGAGGTAGGAGCTGTTCAGCAGTCTCATGGCTTGGAGGTAGGAGCTGTTCAGCAGTCTCATGGCTTGGAGGTAGGAGCTGTTTAGCAGTCTCATGGCTTGGAGGTAGGAGCTGTTCAGCAGTCTCATGGCTTGGAGGTAGGAGCTGTTCAGCAGTCTCATGGCTTGGAGGTAGGAGCTGTTCAGCAGTCTCGTGGCTTGGAGGTAGGAGCTGTTCAGCAGTCTCATGGCTTGGAGGTAGGAGCTGTTCAGCAGTCTCATGGCTTGGAGGTAGGAGCTGTTCAGCAGTCTCGTGGCTTGGAGGTAGGAGCTGTTCAGCAGTCTCATGGCTTGGAGGTAGGAGCTGTTCAGCAGTCTCGTGGCTTGGAGGTAGGAGCTGTTCAGCAGTCTCATGGCTTGGAGGTAGGAGCTGTTCAGCACTCTCGTGGCTTGGAGGTAGGAGCTGTTCAGCAGTCTCATGGCTTGGAGGTAGGAGCTGTTCAGCAGTCTCATGGCTTGGAGGTAGGAGCTGTTCAGCAGTCTCATGGCTTGGAGGTAGGAGCTGTTCAGCAGTCTCATGGCTTGGAGGTAGGAGCTGTTCAGCAGTCTCATGGCTTGGAGGTAGGAGCTGTTCAGCAGTCTCATGGCTTGGAAGTAGGAGCTGTTCAGCAGTCTCATGGCTTGGAGGTAGGAGCTGTTCAGCAGACTCGTGGCTTGGAGGTAGGAGCTGTTCAGCAAGTCTCGTGGCTTGGAGGTAGGAGCTGTTCAGCAGTCTCGTGGCTTGGAGTTAGGAGCTGTTCAGCAGTCTCGTGGCTTGGAGTTAGGAGCTGTTCAGCAGTCTCGTGGCTTGGAGGTAGGAGCTGTTCAGCAGTCTCATGGCTTGGAGGTAGGAGCTGTTCAGCAGTCTCGTGGCTTGGAGTTAGGAGCTGTTCAGCAGTCTCGTGGCTTGGAGGTAGGAGCTGTTCAGCAGTCTCGTGGCTTGGAGGTAGGAGCTGTTCAGCAGTCTCGTGGCTTGGAGGTAGGAGCTGTTCAGCAGTCTCATGGCTTGGAGGTAGGAGCTGTTCAGCACTCTCGTGGCTTGGAGGTAGGAGCTGTTCAGCAGTCTCATGGCTTGGAGGTAGGAGCTGTTCAGCAGTCTCATGGCTTGGAGGTAGGAGCTGTTCAGCAGTCTCATGGCTTGGAGGTAGGAGCTGTTCAGCAGTCTCATGGCTTGGAGGTAGGAGCTGTTCAGCAGTCTCATGGCTTGGAGGTAGGAGCTGTTCAGCAGTCTCATGGCTTGGAGGTAGGAGCTGTTCAGCAGTCTCATGGCTTGGAGGTAGGAGCTGTTCAGCAGACTCGTGGCTTGGAGGTAGGAGCTGTTCAGCAGTCTCGTGGCTTGGAGGTAGGAGCTGTTCAGCAGTCTCGTGGCTTGGAGTTAGGAGCTGTTCAGCAGTCTCGTGGCTTGGAGTTAGGAGCTGTTCAGCAGTCTCGTGGCTTGGAGGTAGGAGCTGTTCAGCAGTCTCATGGCTTGGAGGTAGGAGCTGTTCAGCAGTCTCATGGCTTGGAGGTAGGAGCTGTTCAGCAGTCTCATGGCTTGGAGGTAGGAGCTGTTCAGCAGTCTCATGGCTTGGAGGTAGGAGCTGTTCAGCAGTCTCATGGCTTGGAGGTAGGAGCTGTTCAGCAGTCTCATGGCTTGGAGGTAGGAGCTGTTCAGCAGTCTCATGGCTTGGAGGTAGGAGCTGTTCAGCAGTCTCATGGCTTGGAGGTAGGAGCTGTTCAGCATTCTCATGGCTTGGAGGTAGGAGCTGTTCAGCAGTCTCATGGCTTGGAGGTAGGAGCTGTTCAGCAATCTCATGGCTTGGAGGTAGGAGCTGTTCAGCAGTCTCATGGCTTGGAGGTAGGAGCTGTTCAGCAGTCTCATGGCTTGGAGGTAGGAGCTGTTCAGCAGTCTCATGGCTTGGAGGTAGGAGCTGTTCAGCAGTCTCATGGCTTGGAGGTAGGAGCTGTTCAGCAGTCTCATGGCTTGGAGGTAGGAGCTGTTCAGCAGTCTCATGGCTTGGAGGTAGGAGCTGTTCAGCAGTCTCATGGCTTGGAGGTAGGAGCTGTTCAGCAGTCTCATGGCTTGGAGGTAGGAGCTGTTCAGCAGTCTCATGGCTTGGAGGTAGGAGCTGTTCAGCAGTCTCATGGCTTGGAGGTAGGAGCTGTTCAGCAGTCTCATGGCTTGGAGGTAGGAGCTGTTCAGCAGTCTCATGGTTTGGAGGTAGGAGCTGTTCAGCAGTCTCATGGCTTGGAGGTAGGAGCTGTTCAGCAGTCTCATGGCTTGGAGGTAGGAGCTGTTCAGCAGTCTCGTGGCTTGGAGGTAGGAGGTCAGCAGTCTGGGGCTGAGGTAGAGCTTCAGCAGTCTCATGGCTTGGAGGTAGGAGCTGTTCAGCACTCTCGTGGCTTGGAGGTAGGAGCTGTTCAGCAGTCTCATGGCTTGGAGGTAGGAGCTGTTCAGCAGTCTCATGGCTTGGAGGTAGGAGCTGTTCAGCAGTCTCATGGCTTGGAGGTAGGAGCTGTTCAGCAGTCTCATGGCTTGGAGGTAGGAGCTGTTCAGCAGTCTCATGGCTTGGAGGTAGGAGCTGTTCAGCAGTCTCATGGCTTGGAGGTAGGAGCTGTTCAGCAGTCTCATGGCTTGGAGGTAGGAGCTGTTCAGCAGTCTCATGGCTTGGAGGTAGGAGCTGTGCAGCAGTCTCATGGCTTGGAGGTAGGAGCTGTTCAGGAGCCTTTTGGAACTAGACTTGGAGCTCCGGTACCTCTTGCCGTGCGGTAGCAGTCTATGACGAGGATGGCTGGAGTCTTTGAAAGTTTTTAGAGCCTTACTCTGACACCGCCTGGTATAGAGGTCCTGGATGGCAGGAAGCTTGGCGCCAGTGATGTACTGGGCCGGATTCACTACCCTCTGTAGCGCCTTGCGGTCGGATGCCGAGCAGTTGCCATACCAAGTGGTGTCGCAACCATGCTCTCGGTGGTGCAGCTGTAGAACATTTTTAGGACCTGAGGCCCGTGCCAAATCTTTTCAGCCTCCCGAGGGAGAATAGGCGTTATTGATGTAGACACCAAAGAACTTGAAGCTCTCGACCCGCTCCACTACAGCCCCGTCGATGTGAATGGGGGTGTTCACGGCCCTCCTTTTCCTGTAGTCCACCATCATCTCCTTTGTCTTGCTCATGTTGAGGGAGAGGTTGTTGTCTTGGCACCACACTGCCACGTCTCTGACCTCCCTATAGGCTGTCTTATTGTCGTCGGTGACCAGGCCTACCACCGTCATGTCGTCTGCAAACTTAATGAAGGTGTTGGAGTCTTGCATGGCCATGCAGTCTTGGGTGAACAGGGAGTACAGGAGAGGACTGAGCACTGAGCTGTAATTCGTCATCAACAATAGATGCTAAGATGTACCCTTGCGGTGTTGGTACTGTGACATTCATGGCGGTGTGGTTCAGATGCTGTTAAACACGCGGCTCGAAGAACACTGGGCTGTGGCTGAGTTGTTGCTATACAGATTGCTCCAACTGAGCTCGGCTGTGAGTCCAAGAAAGATAAAAGGTGAACGTGAACGCTTTCTCTCTCTCTCTCTCTCTCTCTCTCTCTCTCTCTCCCTCCCTCCCTCATCTCTCCCTCCCTTACCACCCTCCCTCCCTCTCTCTCCCTCCCTCCCTCCCTCCCTCGTCTCTCCCTCCCTTACCACCCTCCCTCCCTCTCTCTCTCTCTCCCTCCCTCATCTCTCCCTCCCTTACCACCCTCTCTCTCTCTCTCTCTCTCTCTTTCTCTCTCTCATAATGTCTGTAAGAATCAGAGGATCCTGGATCTAATCTCTCCACACAAACATCAGGAAGGGAGCAGGAGATTGTGAATGAGGGGGAGAGAGGGTGTGAGAGCCAGAGGGAGAGAGACTGAGCTAGAGTAAGGGAACGGGGGAGGGATTAAGAAGAGAGAGAGTAGCAAAAGAGAGCGGGGGTAAGCAAGAGATGAGAGAGGAAGAGGGAAAGAGGGAGGGATTGAGCATATAAATAGCAAGAGAGATAAAGAAAGAGAGATGGAGAGAGGGAGAGATGAAAGAGGAAGGTAGAGAGCAAAGATATGAGAGGCGAGGCAGGGAGAGAGAAGGTGAGATGAGAGAGGGGTAGGGATGGAGGGAGAGATGCAGCTGCAGCAGTCACTAGAGGAAGTGAGGGGCTTTAATTAGGGAGGGCTGTAGCAGGACCCACCGAGAAAATGTCCTCCTGACTCTCCTCAGAGGCAATTACCTGTTAATAGCATCTCTGCCGCCTGCCTTGTGTGTCTGTGTGTGTGTGTGTGCGTGTACCGGAGGCTCTCTGATTTCTGCAGTACTGTCACTGCAGAAATACAGTATATTCCCTCGCTTGTGACATTAAAATCTAGAGATGTGTAGGTGTGTCTTGTCACATTCATCTACAGATGTGTAGGTGTGTATGGCAATAGAGTTTCTCTGTGTGTGTTCATCTACTGTGTGGGTGAGGATGTGTATGTGTGTTAAATATACAATGTGTGTGTGTGTGTTAAATATACAATGTGTGTGTGTATTAAATATACAATGTGTGTGTGTATTAAATATACAATGTGTGTGTGTATTAAATATACAATGTGTGTGTGTATTAAATATACAATGTGTGTGTGTGTGTGTGTGTGTGTGTGTGTGAAATATACAATGTGTGTGTGTGTGTTAAATATACAATGTGTGTGTGTATTAAATATACAATGTGTGTGTGTGTGTGTGTGTGTGTGTGTGTGAAATATACAATGTGTGTGTGTGTGTATTAAATATACAATGTGTGTGTGTGTGTGTGTGTGTGTGTGTGTGTGTGTGTGTGTGTGTGTGTGTGTGAAATATACACTGTGTGTGTGTGTGTGTGTGTTAAATATACAATGTGTGTGTGTGTGTGTTAAATATACAATGTGTGTGTGTGTGTGTTAAATATACAATGTGTGTGTGAAATATACAATGTGTGTGTGTGTGTGTGTGTGTGTGTGTGTGTGTGTGTGTGTGTGTGTGTGTGTGTGTGTGTGTGTGTGTGTGTGTGTGTGTGTGTGTGTGTGTGTGTGAAATATACAATGTGTGTGTGTTATAGATATGTGCTCGCCTTTGTATCCAATTCATGTGAATATACAGTACCAGTCAAAAGAAGAAGAAGAATTTAGATTCTTCAGAGTTGTCACCCTTTACCTTGATGACAGCTCTACACACTGTTGGCATTCTCTCAACCAGCTTCATGTTCCCACATACTGTATGTTGAGCTCTTGTTGGCTGCTTTTCCTTCACTCTGAGGTCCAACTCATCCAAGACCATCTCAATTGGGTTGAGGTCAGGTGATTATGGAGGCCCGGTCATCTGGGGCCAAGCTTCCTGCGCCAATTCCAGGACCAAATGGCTTCTCAACAGCTTCTACCCCCCTACCCCCCCCCCCCCCTCTCTTGTACACTGCTGCTACCCGCTGTTGATTATTATCTATACATAGTCACCTCGCCCCCACCTACATGTACAGATTACCTCAACTAGCCTGTACCCCGCACACTGACTCTGTACCGGTGCCCCCCTGTATATAGCCTCCACACTGACTCTGTACCGCTGCCCCCTGTATATAGCCTCCACACTGACTCTGTACCGGTGCCCCCCTGTATATAGCCTCCACACTGACTCTGTACCTGTACCCCCTGTATATAGCCTCCACACTGACTCTGTATCGGTGCCCCCCTGTATATAGCCTCCACACTGACTCGGTACTGGTACCCCCTGTATATAGCCTCCACACTGACTCTGTACCTGTACCCCCTGTATATAGCCTCCACACTGACTCGGCACTGGTACCCCCTGTATATAGCCTCCACACTGACTCGGTACTGGTACCCCTTGTATATAGCCTCCACACTGACTCGGTACCAGTGCCCCCTGTATATAGCCTCCACACTGACTCTGTACCGGTGCCCCCTGTATATAGCCTCCACACTGACTCGGTACTGGTACCCCCTGTATATAGCCTCCACACTGACTCTGTACCGGTGCCCCCTGTATATAGCCTCCACACTGGACTCGGTACTGGTACCCCCTGTATATAGCCTCCACACTGACTCGGTACTGGTACCCCCTGTATATAGCCTCCACACTGACTCGGTACCGGTGCCCCCTTGTATATAGCCTCCACACTGACTCGGGTACCAGTGCCCCCTGTATATAGCCTCCACACTGACTCGGTACCTGTACCCCCCTGTATATAGCCTCCACACTGACTCGGTACTGGTACCCCCTGTATATAGCCTCCACACTGACTCGGTACTGGTACCCCCTGTATATAGCCTCCACACTGACTCGGTACTGGTACACCCTGTATATAGCCTCCACACTGACTCTGTACCGGTGCCCCCTTGTATATAGCCTCCACACTGACTCCTGGTACCAGTGCCCCCTGTATATAGCCTCCACACTGACTCGGTACCTGTACCCCCTGTATATAGCCTCCACACTGACTCGGTACTGGTACCCCCTGTATATAGCCTCCACACTGACTCGGGTACCAGTGCCCCCCTGTATTATAGCCTCCACACTGACTCGGTACTGGTACCCCCTGTATATAGCATCACACTGACTCAGGGTACCAGTGCCCCCTGTATATAGCCTCCACACTGACTCGGTACTGGTACCCCCTGTATATAGCCTCCACACTGACTCGGTACTGGTACCCCCTGTATATAGCCTCCACACTGACTCGGTACTGGTACCCCCTGTATATAGCCTCCACACTGACTCGGTACTGGTACCCCCTGTATATAGCCTCCACACTGACTCGGTACCTGTACCCCCTGTATATAGCCTCCACACTGACTCGGTACTGGTACCCCCTGTATATAGCCTCCACACTGACTCGGTACCTGTACCCCCTGTATATAGCCCCCACACTGACTCGGTACTGGTACCCCTTGTATATAGCCTCCACACTGACTCGGTACTGGTACCCCCTGTATATAGCCTCCACACTGACTCGTTACTGGTACCCCCTGTATATAGCCTCCACATTGACTCGGTACCAGTACCCCCTGTATATAGCCTCCACACTGACTCGGTACTGGTACCCCCTGCATACAGCCTCCACTCTGACTCTGTACCGGTGCCCCCTTGTATATAGCCTCCACACTGACTCGGTACCGGTGCCCCCTTGTATATAGCCTCCACACTGACTCGGTACCAGTGCCCCCTGTATATAGCCTCCACACTGACTCGGTACCTGTACCCCCTGTATATAGCCTCCACACTGACTCGGTACTGGTACCCCCTGTATATAGCCTCCACACTGACTCGGTACTGGTACCCCCCTGTATATAGCCTCCACACTGACTCGTTACTGGTACCCCCTGTATATAGCCTCCACATTGACTCGGTACCAGTACCCCCTGTATATAGCCTCCACACTGACTCGGTACTGGTACCCCCTGCATACAGCCTCCACACTGACTCGGTACTGGTACCCCCTGTATATAGCCTCCACACTGACTCGGTACTGGTACCCCCTGTATATAGCCTCCACACTGACTCGGTACTGGTACCCCCTGTATATAGCCTCCACACTGACTCGGGTACTGGTACCCCCTGTATATAGCCTCCACACTGACTCAGTACTGGTACCCCCTGTATATAGCCTCCACACTGACTCGGTACTGGAACCCCCTGTATATAGGCCTCCACACTGACTCGGTACTGGTACCCCCTGTATATAGCCTCCTACACTGACTCGGTACTTGGTACCCCCTGTATATAGCCTCCACACTGACTCGGTACTGGTACCCCCTGTATATAGCCTCCACACTGACTCGGTACTGGTACCCCCTGTATATAGCCTCCACACTGACTCGGTACTGGTACCCCTGTATATGCCTCCACACTGGACTCGGTACTGGTACCCCCTGTATAGCCTCCACACTGACTCGGTACTGGTACCCCCCTGTATATAGCCTCCACACTGACTCGGTACTGGTACCCCCTGTATATAGCCTCCACACTGACTCGGTACTGGTACCCCCTGTATAAAGCCTCCACACTGACTCGGTACTGGTACCCCCTGCATACAGCCTCCACACTGACTCGGTACTGGTACCCCCTGTATATAGCCTCCACACTGACTCGGTACTGGTACCCCCTGTTATAGCCTCCACACTGACTCGGTACCTGTACCCCCTGTATATAGCCTCCACACTGACTCGGTACTGGTACCCCCTGTATATAGGCCTCCACACTGACTCGGTTACTGGTACCCCCTTGTATATAGCCTCCACACTGACTCGGTACTGGAACCCCCTGTATATAGCCTCCACACTGACTCGGTACTGGTACCCCCTGTATATAGCCTCCACACTGACTCGGTACTGGTACCCCCTGTATATAGCCTCCACACTGACTCGGTACTGGTACCCCCTGTATATAGCCTCCACACTAGACTCGGTACTGGTACCCCCTGCATACAGCCTCCACACTGACTCGGTACTGGTACCCCCTGTATATAGCCTCCACACTGACTCGGTACTGGTACCCCCTTGTATATAGCCTCCACACTGACTCGGTACTGGTACCCCCTGTATATAGCCTCCACACTGACTCGGTACTGGTACCCCCTGTATATAGCCTCCACACTGACTCGGTACTGGTACCCCCTGTATAAAGCCTCCACACTGACTCGGTACTGGTACCCCCTGTATATAGCCTCCACACTGACTCGGGTACTGGTACCCCCTGTATATAGCCTCCACACTGACTCGGTACTGGTACCCCCTGTATAAAGCCTCCACACTGACTCGGTACTGGTACCCCCTGTATATAGCCTCCACACTGACTCGGTACTGGTACCCCCTGTATATAGCCTCCACACTGACTCGGTACTGGTACCCCCTGTATATAGCCTCCACACTGACTCGGTACTGGGTACCCCCTGTATAAAGCCTCCACACTGACTCGGTACTGGTACCCCCTGTATATAGACTCCACACTGACCTCGGTACTGGTACCCCCTGTATAAAGCCTCCACACTGACTCGGTACTGGTACCCCCTGTATATAGCCTCCACACTGACTCGGTACCGTTACCCCCTGTATAAGCCTCGTTTATTGTTAATTCTTATTGTGCTTACTTGTATTATGTACTCTTTATTTTAATTCTACTTGAGTAAATATCTTTCTTCTTCTTGACTGCACTGTTTGTTAAGGGCTTGTAAGGAAGCATTTCAACAGTAAAGTCTACACTTGTTGTATTTGGTGCATGTGACAAATAAAGCTTGATTTTGATTTGATGGCAGCACTCCATCACTCTCCCCTGGTCAAATGGCCCTTTACATAGCCTCCTGGAGGTTGTGTTGGGTCATTTTGGGGACAACGTATCGCTGTAAAATGCTGTTGGTAAGCCATGCTGGTTAAGCGCTGCCTTGAATTCTAAATAAATCACTGACAGTGTCACCAGCAAAGCACCCCCCACACCATAACACCTCCTCCTCCATGCTTCACGGGGGGAACTACACATGCGGAGTAATCTGTTCAGGTACTCTGCATCTCACAAAGACACGGCATTGGAAACCAAAAATAAAACATTTGGACCATTGCTCATGTTTCCTGGGCCCAATCAAGTCTCTTCTTATTGTGTGTCCTTTAGTAATGGCTTCTTTGCAGCAATTCGACCATGAGGCCTGATTCACACAGTCTCCTCTGAACAGTTGATGTTGAGATGTGTCTGTTACTTGAACTCAATGTAGCATTTATTTGGGATGCAATCTGAGGTGCAGTTATCTTTAATGGCTTTTCCTCTGCAGCAGAGGTAACTCTGGATCTTCCTTTCCTGTGGCGGTCCTCATGAGAGCCAGTTTCATCATAGCGCTTGATGGTTTTTGCGACTGCGCTTGAAGAAACTTCAAAGTTCCCTCAAATTTTTCGGATTGACTGACCTTCATGTCTTAAAGTAATGATGGACTGTCGTTTCTCTTTGCTTATTTGAGCTGTTCTTTCCATTTTGATTTGTTTATCCTTTTTTGGTTACTACATGATTCCATATGTGTTGTTTCATAGTTCTGAAGTCTGTATTCTACAATGTAGAAAAGAGTCAAATAAAGAAAAGCCCTGTAATGAGTCGACCAAACGTTTAACTGGTACTGTACATGCCCTGTTCTCTGTGGTGAGTTCCCAGTCCCCTTAAGACAAAAGCCCTGTAATGAGTCGACCAAACGTTTGACTGGTACTGTACATGCCCTGTTCTCTGTGGTAAGTTCCCCAGTCCCCTTAAGACAAAAGCCCTGTAATGAGTCGGTGTGACCAACGTTTGACTGGTACTGTACATGCCCTGTTCTCTGTGGTGAGTTCCCCAGTCCCCTTAAGACAAAAGCCCTGTAATGAGTCGGTGTGACCAACGTTTGACTGGTACTGTACATGCCCTGTTCTCTGTGGTGAGATCCCCAGTCCCCTTAAGACAAAAGCCCTGTAATGAGTCGGTGTGACCAAACGTTTGACTGGTACTGTACATGCCCTGTTCTCTGTGGTGAGTTCCCCAGTCCCCTTAAGACAAAAGCCCTGTAATGAGTCGGTGTGACCAAACGTTTGACTGGTACTGTACATGCCCTGTTCTCTGTGGTGAGTTCCCCAGTCCCCTTAAGAACAAAAGCCCTGTAATGAGTCGGTGTGACCAAACGTTTGACTGGTACTGTACATGCCCTGTTCTCTGTGTGAGTTCCCCAGTCCCCTTAAGACAATGGCAGTGATCCATACAGCCATACAGACCGTTTCCCATCGACATGCTCATCTGCAGGGACGTCAGTTTGGTTGTTCATTTTTGCGTTTGTGTGCATCTCCCTTCCACCCAAATGCTTTGAAGGATACAGGTCCACATGGTGCCCAGTGAGATACGACAGGAGTGTGTTGTGTACTGGACCATGCTGTGTGTCTGTGTGCTGTTTGTATGACACCTGCTTATGCTGTCTCTCCCCTGCTAGGCCCAATCTCTTGCTTAGCTGTATTGGCAGTAGACACACACACTGGACTCCCCACTAACCCTTCTCCTGTGTTTGGCATGATTTCAGGGCTTCATAACCATAACCATTCACACACACACACACACAACACACACACACACACACACACACACACACACACACACACAACACACACACACACACCACACCACACACACCACACACACACACACACACACACACACAAGCAGCACCCTTAGGAATGATGATGTTTGCTTTCAAGCCTTTCCTAATGACCCTGGAGGTTGCTGGTATGAATGGTAAAATGGGGTGGATCGATACGGATTGTAAAAGGCTTTTGACGGAACACTGACTGAGCAGATGATCAGAGAGACTCACACACACCCAGATTCACCTCTCAGAGAGACGCACACACACCCAGATTCACCTCTCAGAGAGACGCACACACGCCCAGCTTCACCTCTCAGAGAGACGCACACACACCCAGATTCACCTCTCAGAGAGACGCACACACACACCAGCTTCACCTCTCAGAGAGACGCACACACACCCAGATTCACCTCTCAAGAGACGCACACACACCCAGATTCACCTCTCAGAGAGACGCACACACACCCAGATTCACCTCTCAGAGAGACACACCACACACACACAGCTTCACCTCTCAGAGAGACGCACACACACCCAGATTCACCTCTCAGAGAGACGCACACACACCCAGATTCACCTCTCAGAGAGACGCACACACACCCAGATTCAACTCTCAGAGAGACGCACACACACCCAGATTCACCTCTCAGAGCGACGCACACACACCCAGCTCACCTCTCAGAGAGACGCAGCACACACCCCAGATTCACCTCTCAGAGAGACGCACAACCACACCCAGGATTCACCTCTCAGAGAGACAAACACACACCCAGCTTCACCTCTCAGAGAGACACACACACCGAGATTCACCTCTCAGAGAGCCAAACACACACCGAGATTCACCTCTCAGAGAGACGCACACATACCCAGCTGTACCTCTCAGAGAGACACACACACACAGCGAGATTCACCTCTCAGAGAGACGCACACACACCCCAGCTTCACCTCTCAGAGAGACGCACACACACCCAGCTTCACCTCTCAGAGAGACGCACACACACCCAGCTTCACCTCTCAGAGAGGCCACACACACTCACTTCACCTCTCAGGGAGACGCACACACACCAGCTTCACCTCTCAGAGAGGCCGCACACACACCCAGCTTCACCTCTCAGAGAGACGCACACACACCCAGCTTCACCTCTCAGAGAGACGCACACACACCCAGCTTCACCTCTCAGAGAGACGCACACACCCACCAGCTTCACCTCTCACAGTCACCCATAGAAGGGGAAGGCCTTACTCTGCAGTCTACGCAACAGACAGACCTCATGCCCTTTCTTCATTCTGAATGATGTCTACAGGTTGAGGGTATATAGGTTAGGGTAACACATACAAAGTCAGGGTAAGGTATACAATATTACAACGCTGTGTTCAGGTTTAGGGTAACCTCTACAAGGTGAGGGTAATGCATAACAGTGAAATGATATACAAATATACAAGGTTATAGTTGGGTGAATATTCTGTCCATTTAAAGTGAGTGAGAACTGATCTGTTTAGACCCCAGGAAGAAGAGGCGCTGCCTCGGCAGCAGATAATGAGGGATCCTAATAAATACCAAATACAAAATCATGCTCTACAGTCCAGTTAAAACAGGTTTGATGAACTTACAACCTCCTCATATTGACTCTGAAAGCAGCCCGTTCCCTCATCACGCAGCGTTAGTGAATAGCCAGAGAGCTATGAATGATCTGTGCAATGTGTGTATCGCTCTGGGAAGTAATTGCTCTCAAACAGGCTGGATTTCTGCACCTCCATCTTTTCATCCCAAATGGCCTTCATTAGTTTAGATGGCTTGTCGGTCTATTCACTGGCACTTGTAAAATGTAACAAAATTGTTTTTGTCCTGGAAGCAGGTAAATGGGAAAAGCTTGTGTGGTATTACAGTGATATCAATTCTTAGAAGTCCAATATTCAATGTTGTTCTAGTATTTCTATGAAAAGCATACTGGCATTCTCGCATTAAGTGGCCTTGCGCCAGCCTTGCCTTGTGCGAGCCGGACCGGCTCATAGGAGCTGTAGCATGAGCCAGCTTGATGTACAAGTACACCCCCCTGGACAGGGGATACTAGACTATAGCAGGGCCTTGTATTAGCCACAATGGACAGGATACTAGTCTATAGCAGGCCTTGTATTAGCCACAATGGACAGGATACTAGTCTATAGCAGGGCCTTGTATTAGCCACAATGGACAGGACACTAGTCTATAGCAGGGCCTTGTATTAGCCACAATGGACAGGATACTAGTCTATAGCAGGGCCTTGTATTAGCCACAATGGACAGGACACTAGACTATAGCAGGGCCTTGTATTAGCCACAATGGACAGGACACTAGACTATAGCAGGGCCTTGTATTAGCCACAATGGACAGGATACTAGTCTATAGCAGGGCCTTGTATTAGCCACAATGGACAGGATACTAGTCTATAGCAGGGCCTTGTATTAGCCACAATGGACAGGACACTAGTCTATAGCAGGGCCTTGTATTAGCCACAATGGACAGGATACTAGTCTATAGCAGGGCTTGTATTAGCCACAATGGACGGGATACTAGTCTATAGCAGGGCCTTGCATTAGCCACAATGTATCTAGTGGATGTAATTGAAGTCAGTAGCCTTTTTAAAGACTTACACCTGCATGTATATATATAGGCTTACAGGCTGGCAAGGAGCCTAGCGGTTAAGAGCATTGGGCCGGTAAACAAAAGGTTGCTGGTTTGGATCCCGAGCCGACTAGGTAAACATCTGTCTGTTGCCCTGGAGCAAGGCACTCCTTCCTAATTGCTCCTCCTGTAAGTTGTTCTGGATCAGAGCGTTATAAAATGTAGGTATATACCATGCAAACAGAGTAGAACCTTCTTACAGTCCATGATCCTTCACCTTCTCAAACAACGTTAGGAATATCTTCGTGGTATTTCTGAAGACTCACCTCCTCTTATAGAAGCATCTGAAAAATATGATCATTGTCACATTTTT
>NW_022264750.1:0-23712 GCF_002021735.2 Oncorhynchus kisutch
CTCTTTCTGTCAGCAGAAAAGTTGGCCCAACTTGGACGTCATCGCCCCCCCCCACCCTTCCCAACCAGCTACGGATCTGGGAACAGTTCCTATCTCTTCAGCGCGATGTCCTCTTTCAATGGGGCGCTTCATTGTGAAGATCGCGCGCTCCCTCACCCTTTGGCGGGAAGAAACCCTCGGGTCACGCAATAATACTTGCGCGCCTCCTTGTTTTTCTCTCTCCGTTCCAAGATCCACCAAACGATATAGGCTTGTCCTTTCGGGCTAAGGATTTTTATGTATGTTTAAACATGTTTTAGCTCGATTCTGAACTTAGTTTGACCAGTTTAGTCGACATATAATATGTAATTTTGAAGTTTTGATGCGCAACCCATAGAATTTTGGGTGCATTTCAACCTTTCTAACTATATGTAGAACATGTATATTTAGTCAACGTTTATGATGTGTATTTCTGTTATCTGGCAGAGTTAAAATAATTTCTCCGGACATTGTAGTAGCATTTTTTGAACATGACGTTCAATGTAAACAGTGATTTATGGATATAAATGGCATATTATTGAAAAAAACATAAATGTACTGTATAACATGTCCTATTCCTGTCATCTGATGAAGATTTTCAAAAGGTTAGTGAATTATTTTTCTTTTAATCCTGCTTTTGTGATAGCATCTATTGTTCCACAAATATGGCTATGTAAATTAGCCTATCTTTTGGTGGTGGTTTGACATAAATATGTGCTATGTTTTCGCCGTAAAACGTTTTAGAAATCTGACTTGCTGGCTAGATGAACAAGGTGTTTATCTTTCATTTGAGCTATTGGACTTGTTAATGTGTGGAGGTTAAATATTTCTAAGAATATTTTTGCGTTCTGTGCGCCACTGTGTCAGTTGAGCAGGGGGGATGGTACCCCTAGAGGTTACGTGTGGCGTGAAGAAGTTTTTTAAAAAAAATCAACATTTATTTTTAATTTGAGATTCTTCCAAGTAACCACCCTTTGCCTTGATGACAGCTTTGCACACTCTTGGAATCCTGTCAACCAGCTCAACCAGGTAGTCACCTGGAATGCATTTCAATTCACAGGTGTGCCTTGTTAAAAGTTAATTTGTGGAATTTCTTTCCTCCTTTAATGCATGTGACCTTCAAGCGCTTCCAGGCCATCGTCCACCGGCTGGAGCTGCCCAAGAAGCCCCTTCCCACTGTCACCCGACAACAGATGGACTGCTGCCAGACAGGTATCGCGGCCAATCATGATGAGCGTTACGGAGTGCCCTCCCTCGATGAACTAGGTGAGGGACGTGTGTGTGTTGGTATCTCTCATCATCGTCTGCTAGTGATGATAAATCGGTTTTGATTTTTAATGGAATTTGACAACAACAAAAAATGATCGGGCAGGTTTTAAGACTCACTGCTTTGGTCCTGCTGCGTGGAGGGGCGGGGAGATTGAGGCACTGGAGAGACTGGACAAAAAGGGTGAGTCACCTGATCTGGGTGTATCCAGGCCTGGCATAGTGACCAGTCGGCCAAGGCTCCCTGGCCACCTCGATCACAAACACTGAAGATAAAGTTGGTGTGGATGCTTCTTCATGTACTTTTCCTTATGATCAACCTACAGTATGTTTTGTAGACACCTAGAGACAAGGTAGAAACCTTCTCCTGGAGAGGTGTGTTTTCTGCTCTTGGTCCAATCTAACACCTGATTCTACTAATCAGCTTCTCATGGTAACCTTGATGATGATGATTAGCTGTGTGTTAGAGCAGGGATGCGGCAAAGACCTGCACACCCAAAGACTCCCAGAGGAGAGTTAGTTTTCACCATCTAACCAGACCCTCATCTGAGAGTCTATCTCTCTCTATCTGCTCATTACTGGGGTATCTTCAGTAGGAACCAAACAGAACCAAACGGGGAGGGACCTACCTGAATTTGTCCAATACAAACTAGTTCTCATTTTCTATAATTTTTTTTACCAAAAAAGAGGATTGGTGACCGCTTTGTTATTGTTTCAGTTAAGTACTCTAACTTTAATAATGTTGTATCTCTATTTGTTACATGTGTAGAGGAGGGGTGTGTTTGTCTGTGTGTGCGCTTTTTTGTGTTTGAGCACTGGTTTAGTCCTAGGTGACTGGGTCATATCTAGATGGGATACAGCTTTTGTCAAATTGACGTCAAAAGTTTAAATGTTTTGCATTTTAGCTAACCCTTATCCTTTTCCTAACCTTAACCTAATTCTCCTAACCTTAACCTAATTCTCCTAACCTTAACCTAATTCTCCTTACCTGCTAGGAAGAGTCAATTTTGACAAAAGCTGTATCCCTTCTGGACAGGCAGGTGACTGGTTTATTAGCGTTATATTTCTATATGGGATGTATTTCAGGTGTTTGAGGAGCTGCTCCTGGATGCAGACTGGAGTGTGAACGCAGGCAGCTGGATGTGGCTCTCCTGCAGCTCCTTCTTCCAGCAGTTCTTCCACTGCTACTGTCCTGTAGGCTTCGGCCGGAGGACTGACCCCAGTGGAGACTACATTAGGTACACACAGAGCGCACACACAGGCTGTCCAATCCCCACATGCCCCTCTACAGTAGTGTACTTGACTGATTCTCTCGTTGAACACCCGAGCAGAGCTGCCAGGACGTCAGTCAGATTCACCTGGTTGGGAAAGTCTTTGACGGCTAGATGTTTTTCTATCGACTGACAGGCGGTGATATGAATTGCTCTGTGTTGCATTGCTCTCCCCTTCAGCTAGTTTATGGTTGTGTAACGTCATGTAATTACATGGCTGGTAGCGTAACAGTCAGCCTTATCCCTCATGCAACATCTAACATCAATGTGTGTGTGTCAAGACCCACTCACGCTTCTGATTCAGCCATGTTTTATGTTATTACCAAGGATCTATTCTAAAAGTAACTCTGGCAGTAACATTGTTTATGTTATTACCAAGGATCTATTCTAAAAGTAACTCTGGCAGTAACATTGTTTTATGTTATTACCAAGGATCTATTCTAAAGTAACTCATTTCATATCTGAACCCAGCCCACTAAACTGTAACTGACCTGCAGTCATTTCATTTCTGAACCCAGCCCACTAAACTGTAACTAACCTGCAGTCATTTCATTTCTGAACCCAGGCCACTAAACTGTAACTAACCTGCAGTCATTTCATTTCTGAACCCAGGCCACTAAACTGTAACTAACCTGCAGTCATTTCATATCTGAACCCAGGCCACTAAACTGGAACTGACCTGGCTGAGTGTGTTGCATGCTACATCCTAGCCAGCTAACCCAGCGGAGAGCCTTGTGGGTAAAGTGTGTTGCATGGTGCATCCTAGCCAGCTAACCCAGCAGAGAGCCTTGTGGGTAAAGTGTGTTGCATGCTACATCCTAGCCAGCTAACCCAGCAGAGAGCCTTGTGGGTAAAGTGTGTTGCATGGTGCATCCTAGCCAGCTAACCCAGCAGAGAGCCTTGTGGGTAAAGTGTGTTGCATGGTGCATCCTAGCCAGCTAACTCAGCAGAGAGCCTTGTGGGTAAAGTGTGTTGCATGGTGCATCCTAGCCAGCTAACCCAGCAGAGAGACTTGTGGGTAAAGTGTGATTTATTTAAACCGGACCTGACAGAATGCCCATTAGAACTTAATGTTACGATTCCAAGGGGGGTCATTTGATCTAGTGCTAAAGTGATGCAGGTTGGTAGAAACCAGAGATTTACCAGATACTCTGTTGAAAAGTGATGCAGTTTAGAAAATTTGAGGCATAAGATTGGAGTGTTGACCGTGAATTGCATCAGGAAACCTGTTTTGTATTCACCTACACATCTTTTTTTCCCCCAGACTGTTGATGCACCTGGACTCAACGCTGATTGGAGGGAGAGCCCTCCACACACAGCCCTGCGTCATTCCTCGTTTCACCTCATCCGCGGGTCCATCGACTGTCAGTAGCCGCTATCAAAACCTGCAGAAACAACCCAGGCAGCGAAACAAACCTCAGTTGGTAGTTAGATCTGCAGTAATGGTAGAACGATGCCCACCACCAATACCATATGAACCTGTCACCAAGGCTTCAGTGCTATATAGGCTGTTGATCAAGCTGTTTCTCTCAGTACTGCTGACATTTTCCTGCTGTGTTTTATTTAGACAATCAGTAACCATTTTTATATTGATAAGTGTGATCAGTTCAGTCTCCAAGGTGTGTGTGTGTGTGTGTGTGTGTGTGTGTGTGTGTGTGTGTGTGTGTGTGTGTGTGTGTGTGTGTGTGTGTGTGTGTGTGTGTGTGTGTGTGTGTGTGTGTGTGTTTGTGTGTGTGTGTGTGTGTGAGAGAAAGGGAGCCTGTGTGTGTGGTTATATTCTGTACTGGTGTGGTTTGGGGCTAGGGGAAGCCTCACCCTGCAGCTGTGTATCTTTGACAAAGCATATGAAGGGAATCCTAATGGGTAATATGTGACACCCCTGTCGCGTGCCTAATGGGTAATATTTAACTCACTTCCTTGTTTGTCAAAATAACATCTCACAAAGTTATATTTTGGCGGTGAACTGTCACTTTAAGTCTGCATAAAGCATTTTATTACATGTTCCATCACCACTACTTGTTGAAAACAGACTTGTTGGTGTGAGTATCTGTGGCAGGGTGTGAGTATCTGTGGCAGGGTGTGAGTATCTGTGGCAGGGTGTGAGTATCTGTGGCAGGGTGTGAGTATCTGTGGCAGGGTGTGATTATCTGTGGCAGGGTGTGAGTATCTGTGGCAGGGTGTGAGTATCTGTGGCAGGGTGTGAGTATCTGTGGCAGGGTGTGAGTATCTGTGGCAGGGTGTGAGTATCTGTGGCAGGGTGTGAGTATCTGTGGCAGGGTGTGAGTATCTGTGGCAGGGTGTGAGTATCTGTGGCAGGGTGTGAGTATCTGTGCTGACTCAGCACAGAGTTTTCTGTTCACCATGAAGCAGTGTGAACCACCTTTTTAACACTATCGTACCGACCCAAACTGCTGGCTCTGAGCACATTGTCCTTTTCAGCATGGTGCCATCAAATCTGGTGTGTTCATGACCATGCCAGCTCCGTACAGCTTGGTTGGTCTCGGCCCAGTTTGGGTCAGTAGTGTGAAAAGCCTGTAACAGTGCTGTTGTTCCCAGTCCCATATAGAGGTAATCTGCTATTGTGCCTGCGGTATAAATGAAGGAAAGGGTCAAATATAAACCATATGAATTAATCTGTGTTTTACTAACTACGCAGTTAAATTGATCTACAAGTTCTATCAATCACCAGGTGTCTCTTGTCTTCAGAAAGGGGATGTTAAGTTATTACCATATTGCTTAAAGGGATGGTCCACTCAAAATAAAATCTACATGATTTTTCCATTTACCTTGGCTGTAGTCGATTCCCGAAGACTATTTTTGGATAAGGCATTTGAAAAGTCTGTATTCCTCAGATGTACACAAGGGTGGAAGGGTTACTGGCTAGGGTTTGTAATTTATAGTACATAAAGTATAGGGGAGTTTTCTTTGGATTCTTTTCAACCTTCACTGGAACGAGGAGGCAAATGTCCATTAAATCTAATGGCTCTGGTCCCTATGGTCAGTTAAAATCTTAACTCCGACTCCCATCTGGATGCAATGCCTGGAAAAAGACTTTTTCTTTTTACATGGAAACTGTATTCAAGCCAGGTAATCAAAAACAAACAGTGATTTGCAATGAGCTGTGCAGTGCCTGTCCGCCCCATTGCCTGGGGCCCTTTTGTAGAGAATACACTGTCATCCTGTATAGAAGCTTTGCCCAGGTTCGCTCCTATAGACAACTATGAACAGGAACAGGAATGACATTATTTCTGCTTATCACTGTTTGTTGGCATGGCCTCCCCGCAGATCTCGCAGGCCAGAGCCTGAGGGGGTTTTACAGTACAATGACGTCCTGATTCAGGCTTCCCTGAATTCCCTCGCCATACAAACACAGACGGAAAACATCTTTCCCTGGAGTATCATCAACTCGCCATCTCTGTTCTCTCCATTAAAAGTGACAGTGTTTTTCCCTGCAACACTCTCGACATGCCAATATGCAGCCACTCCCCTTTTCCTTTGGACTTCCAGAACTCCACATGGCACGTCTGTAAAAACAGAAGCTGGAGAGTTCAGATGCATGGTGAGTATGCATGGAGCTTGTCCGTCGAGAGAGAGAGAGAGAGAGAGAGAAGAATGCCAGTGTGACTCCTGGTGAAAAGAAAGGGTTAAATCTCTCTCTTTTAGTGTGGTGAGTGTGTGTTCTCCTCAACAGCTGCTTTGCATCTAGAGCCCAGAGAAAGAGAGGACAGTGGGATTGATGTGGAGCGTTCTGAACAGGAACACTTTAGATTCCGGACTCCTGTCACTCCTCAGTGACATCATGTGTGTTCTGGTTCCTAGCTCTATGGTCCTTGTGTCCCAGAGGGTGCAGCACACTGGGAGGACGACAATGCCCCTTCATCTGCAACCCAGACACCTCCTGCCTCTTCTTCTCCATGTCATTCTACTCTGCCTTCATGCAACTGCCTGGCCCCACGGTAAGAGCTAGAGCGATGATTTCATCATATACTGATGACAACACATTTCATTCAGATGTATGACTCTACGAAGCCTGCTGTAACTTGTATTAGCCTCCCTATTCTGAACTGTTCACACAACTTCCATTGTTAGAGTTTTTCTTTTGCACTTGCTGAGTAATTTATTTCCTCTCTGAGTCATATGGGCATACCTAGTCATGTCTGAGTTAACTTCTATAGTCACATACCTGGTTATGTCTGGGTTATAACTTCTCTAGTCACTGACCTAGTCATGTCTGAGTTAACTTCTCTAGTCACTGACCTAGTCATGTCTGAGTTAACTTCTCTAGTCACATACCTGGTTATGTCTGGGTTTTAACTTCTCTAGTCACATACCTAGTCATGTCTGAGTTAACCAGGTATGTGACTATACCAAACCATGATGCTGCCACCACCATGTTTGACAGTGGTGATGGTGTGTTCAGGGTGATAGGCTGTGTTGCTTTTACGCCAAACATAACGTTTTGCATTGTTGCCAAAAAGTTCAATTTTGGTTTCATCTGACCAGAGCACCTTCTTCCACATGTTTGGTGTGTCTCCCAGGTGGCTTGTGGCAAACTTTAAACAACACTTTTTATGGATATCTTTAAGAAATGGCTTTCTTCTTGCCACTCTTCCATAAAGGCCAGATTTGTGCAATATACGACTGATTGTTGTCCTATGGACAGAGTCTCCCACCTCAGCTGTAGATCTCTGCAGTTCATCCAGAGTGATCATGGGCCTCTTGGCTGCATCTCTGA
Source organism: Oncorhynchus kisutch (assembly GCF_002021735.2). Taxonomy (NCBI): domain Eukaryota; kingdom Metazoa; phylum Chordata; class Actinopteri; order Salmoniformes; family Salmonidae; genus Oncorhynchus; species Oncorhynchus kisutch. The sequence goes on from NW_022264750.1 coordinate 7,291, forward strand.
TCAGTCTTCTCCTTGTATGAGCTGAAAGTTTAGAGGGACGGCCAGGTCTTGGTAGATTTGCAGTGGTCTGATACTCCTTCCATTTCAATATTATCGCTTGCACAGTGCTCCTTGGGATGTTTAAAGCTTGGGAAATCTTTTTGTATCCAAATCCGGCTTTAAACTTCTTCACAACAGTATCTCGGACCTGCCTGGTGTGTTCCTTGTTCTTCATGATGCTCTCTGCGCTTTTAACGGACCTCTGAGACTATCACAGTGCAGGTGCATTTATACGGAGACTTGATTACACACAGGTGGATTGTATTTATCATCATTAGTAATTTAGGTCAACATTGGATCATTCAGAGATCCTCACTGAACTTCTGGAGAGAGTTTGCTGCACTGAAAGTAAAGGGGCTGAATAATTTTGCACGCCCAATTTTTCAGTTTTTGATTTGTTAAAAAAGTTAGAAATATCCAATAAATGTCGTTCCACTTCATGATTGTGTCCCACTTGTTGTTGATTCTTCACAAAAAAATACAGTTTTATATCTTTATGTTTGAAGCCTGAAATGTGGCAAAAGGTCACAAAGTTCAAGGGGGCCGAATACTTTCGCAAGGCACTGTATTTCAATCCGCCAATGTTGCACTTCCGAATCTGCGGTGAAAGGTGACAGAGCTAGATATTTGTCAGACCATGAGACATCTCAAAAATTGGTCTTCCCACAAAACTGTCTGTAGCATCCGAAGAGTTTGGCCTGACCCCTCTATGGAAAGATGAGGCTCTAACGAACACGGTGGTGTTCTCCGTTTTGCTCTACAACCCCCACAAACGTATTAGAACTCGTCTGAAGTCGGTACAGACGATCTGCCGACTTCTGTCTGTAGCGTCCCAACAGTTTGGGCTACACACTAATAGGATGTGAGACTCTCGTGAACACGTACATGTGGTTGTTATGCTCTAGGACCCCCACAGGCCTCACAAGACCTGCCTGAAGGTCCCCCGGTAACAGTTGAAAAATGAATGGAGGTATATATGGAGACTTAATGCTAAAACAACAACAAATGTTTCTCTTAGACAGACACTTCAGAACAAACTTCCTTTCAATTTTTTGGGGGGGGGGACCATCTGTTGTTCCATGTAGTGAATCTGTTATTCGATGTGTTTGCATGAGCAGTTTGGCCAAATACATTTTTTCATCAACTATTTGTTTTTATATTGTATTTTATACTTCAAGGGGTCTTAAAATGTCAAATCAAATAGATAAATGACCCTTGGTGTGACCTTCTTAAAACAATTCCACATAGATAGTAGAACCCCAGATTAGACAGGGTTTAGTCTGTAGAGGGTTAAAGACATGCCTTTGGAACCATCACGAGACAGGGTCAGATTGGGTTTGGGGGGGTTTCTTGCTATTGTAATGACCCCTGGGGGAGCACGATGTGAACTGTGAACCATGAATTTACGATTCAAGCACATTAGCCCTGTTCCAGTAGGATTAACCCACTCAGCAGAGTTAGTCACCAGAGAACTGTAGAATCACAGCATAGAATCACATAGAACTTGCCACAAGGCACCTGGAAGTTGATGAGAGGTATCTAACCAATTATAATCTCACAGAGGATTGCTACCCTCAACCCTCCTCCAGTGTACACATGCTATACTTAAGCAATAAGGCCCGAGGAGTTGTTATATCTTGGCCAATATACCACACCTAAAGTCTGTTCTTACGGCACAGCCCTTAGCAGTGATACATTGGCTATATACCACAAACCCCTGAGGTGCCATATTGCCATTATAAACTGTTTACCAACATAAATATGACTGCAAATTAGTTTTGCATCATACCCGTGGCATATTGTCTGATATACACACTGCTAGAAGGCTGTTTCAGCATCCAGGACCCAAACTACTAATGTAGCTATGGCTGCGTTTACACAGGGAGCACAATTCTGATATTTTGTCCAATCATTGGCAAAAGAGCTGATCTGATTGGTCAAAAGACCAATTAGTGAGAAAAAAAATATTAGAATTGGTCTGCCAGGTTAAACGTAGCGTTATAGAGCCCTAGTCAAACGAATATGATAACTAGATCTCTAAGATAGCAGATGTAAGCTTCATACAAATAACTTTATCCCTTCCAATACAGAGAGGAAACATTCAAATGTATGTACAGACGAGGCGTCCTTGTTTTGTGTTGCATTCAAACTGTAGCTAAATATTATTTTGGCAAGTACAGTACATGTCATGAATCCAGACGTGCATTCATGTAGACTATAGAGCATGCTATTTTACAGAAGCAGGAATCATAGACAAATGAATGTCATGTGACATGTTTTTTTTATTTAACTAGGCAAGTCAGTTAATAACAAATTCTTATTTTCAATGACGGCCTACCGGAGAACACTGGGGTAACTGCCTTGTTCAGGGGCAGAACGACAGATTTTTACCTTGTCAGCTCGGGGATTCGATCTTGCAACCTTTCCGTTATAAGTCCAACACTCTGACCACTAGGATACCTTGATTCACAACATGCCAGTCAATTGATACGACATTGCTTGTTGTTTTGAGTTTAGGCTGGGTATCATGTGTTAGGCTGGGTATCATGTGTTAGGCTGGGTATCATGTGTTAGGCTGGGTATCATGTGTTAGGCTGGGTATCATGTGTTAGGCTGGGTATCATGTGTTAGGCTGGGTATCATGTGTTAGGCTGGGTGTCATGTGTTAGGCTGGGTATCATGTGTTAGGCTGGGTATCATGTGTTAGGCTGGGTATCATGTGTTAGGGTGGGTATCATGTGTTGTGCAGGTATGTGTTAATACATGTGTGAATTGGAAATGTGTTTATTTTTGTATATCCCAACTCTCCCTCAGGGAATGGGGTCACGACCAGGGTCAGCCATTGTCAACAGTGACCCTGGAGCAATTAGGGTTCAGTGCCTTGTTCAAGGGCACATTCTTCAACTTGCCGGGCTCGGGGATTCGATCTAGCTACCTTTCGGTTACTGACCCAACGCTCTAACCGTTAGGCTACTTGCCACGCTAAAATGGGCTTTAGGCAATACATTTGATTGACTGATTGATTGATTTTAGATTCCAGAGGTGTGGTGGATGACAAGTGTCCCAGCTCAGAGTGGAACCACATGTGTAGGGACTGTTGTGAGTACCAGCTGATCCAGTGTAGATGTCCTTCCCAGGGGGCACGGGTGGGCTACTCCGTCCCCTGCTGCCGCAACCAACTGGACCAGTGTGACCCCTGCATCATCCACCCTGGTAAACAACCTATCAGACCTCTACCAAAGATACTGGTAACTAACCCCCAAATTTCTCATCGTTGTCATTTCCAGTGGGAGCAAATGAAGCATATTGGGCAGAACAGGCATGGAGGTGGGCAGAACCAAGCACGACCTAGCGAGATCCTGTTGTCATGTTGTAGCATGTATTTGCATATTTCTGCTAGGTAACACCTTCTTTGTGAAGTGTTCATGTGCAATAATTTAATTCGCCGTTGCATACCTTCATTTAACTCCATTTTCTCCCACGTTCCGCCCCTGGACTTCCTCCCATCACCAAATTTGGTGGTGAGAAGAAGCTCTAAACGGACGCTTCAGATTTCTACATCCTGTGAGACATCTGTCTCCTTCTATTTAATCTGTGCCCTCTACTGCTTCCCTCTTACTCCCTTCCAGCTTTCTTACCCATTACAACTGTTTGTACACTGACATTTGTCTTCTTATGTTTCACATGTTGATAATGCTTTAACGTTAAGTTGTAATTACAACGATTCACTTTTTCTTACAGATTTATAAACGTTTAAATGAACCAAAACATTGAACGTGATTAAACATTGGTTGAAATTACATGTCATTTAGCTGCTGACCTGATCTCCTGGCTCCCCTGTTTCTCCTCTTCCCTCAGGCTGCAGTCTGTTTGAGAACTGTAAAACCTGTCACAATGGGACGTGGGAGGCCAAGGATGATTTCTTCATCCGAGGGAGATTCTGTACGGACTGTCGTCAGGGCTGGGCAGGTGGAGACTGCAAGAGTGAGTCAGCTGTTTCAGGGGTAGAGCATTTCCTAAATTACAGTCCTTGGGAGTTTTTCACTTGTTTCATTGCCAGTGTTGGGGAGTAGTGAACTACATTGAAATTTTGGTAACATTTCAGTAGTAAATTACTTTTTGGCCATTTAACGTTAGTGGTGTATCTAACTACTGGAACTACACACTACTTTTTAGCTATATAGTGGTGTATCTAACTACTGGAATTACACACTACTTTTTAGCTATATAGTGGTGTATCTAACTACTGGAATTACACACTACTTTTTAGCTATATAGTGGTGTATCTAACTACTGGAACTACACACTACTTTTTTTGCTAAAAGAAAATGTGTGAAGTAGGCAATCATTTCCTTACTTTTTTGGCATTCTACCTGTCTAATCCATCAGACCTGTCTAATTCATCAGTTTTGTCTAATTCATCAGACCTGTCTAATTCATCTGACCTGTCTAATTCATCAGACCTGTCTAATTCATCAGACCTGTCTAATCCATCAGACCTGTCTATTTCATCTGACCTGTCTAATCCATCAGACCTGTCTAATCCATCAGACCTGTCTAATCCATCAGACCTGTCTAATTCATCAGACCTGTCTAATCCATCAGACCTGTCTAATTCACCCGACCTGTCTAATCCATCAGACCTGTCTAATTCACCCGACCTGTCTAATTCACCCGACCTGTCTAATTCATCAGACCTGTCTAATCCATCAGACCTGTCTAATTCATCTGACATGTCTAATCCATCAGACCTGTCTAATCCATCAGACCTGTCTAATCCATCAGACCTGTCTAATCCATCAGACCTGTCTAATCCATCAGACCTGTCTAATTCATCAGACCTGTGTAGTTCATTAGACCTGTCTAATCCATCAGACCTGTCTAATTAATCAGACCTGTCTAATTCATCAGACCTGTGTAGTTCATTAGACCTGTGTAGTTCATTAGACCTGTCTAATCCATCAGACCTGTGTAGTTCATCAGACCTGTCTAATTCATCAGAGCTGTCTAATTCATCAGACCTGTGTAGTTCATTAGACCCGCGTAGTTCATCAGACCTGTCTAATCCATCAGACCTGTGTAGTTCATTAAACCCGCGTAATTCATTAGACCCGCGTAGTTCATCAGACCTGTCTAATTCTCACTTGAAACATAGTTTGTATGTTTAATAGGCTAAATTAAACACTATGTTATCTTCTGACTCTAGTGTGATCTGTTCTTCCAATTTGTATTCTATGACATTTTATATTTATATATCAAACCAAAAGTAAGTTCAGGTAAGAAAGCTGTGTTTATAACTTCAGTGTAGCTCAACTTCTGCCCATGTGATGTAATTGGTAGCTTGGTAAACTATATTTTCAGAGGAGCTTCCCCAACGCTGTTCATTACACATCGACTTGCTACAAACATCTATGTTCTAATCTCTAGTTATTTTGTGTTGCATTATGGGAGCTCAGAGTATGTGTTCTTGTCCCTAGCTTGTGGAGGGGTGATTCGTAGAGCCCAGGGCCACATCATGCTAGAGAGTTACCCCATCAATGCGCACTGTGAGTGGAGGGTGCAGGTAGAGAAAGGGGAGAACGTGGAGCTCAGGTGGGTCCCTGAATTGATTATACTGTACTATACTGACAAATTCATTGTATCTCTCATTGGCTTTCATGAAGTTGAATGGTATTCTATGAGGAAGTTGTCTGTCACAATCCAGTCGCAGCTTTCATGGATCCGTACTGAATTTTTTTTAATTAAAGGGTAGTAAGATGATGTCCTAATATGGACACTATATAGATTAATATCTTATCCTACTTAACAGCCAAACATGATGATAACAAAGACCTTGTTTGGTTCCGCCCAGGTTCTCCATGCTTAGTCTAGAGCCTGACCACAACTGTCACTATGACTACGTGGAGCTGCGAGATGGTGACAGCCTGAGCTCCCCCGTCATTGGCCGGTTTTGTGGGAATGAGCTGCCTCCACCAATCAGAACCTCTGGAAGCAGGCTGCACGTCCTGTTTGTCTCAGATGGCTACAACAACTTTGATGGCTTCTTCGCCGCTTTTCAGCAGAGCTCAGGTAGCTACAGGAAGATTTTATTACCATTATCAAGAAGACTTTAGTATAGATGTTGCATGTCCTTATATGGTTATATTTTGGCCAAGATGATTTAAATTATTTCAATCTATCAGCCAGGCAGGTCTGTCAGTCAGCCTATTATTCATTATTCATGAATAATTTGTCTAATTGTCTGTTTGTTTTGTATTTGCGGCTCCCTTGCAGCGTGCAGCCCCTCCCCTTGTCAGCACCATGGAACCTGTTTGCTGAACCCAGTACAGTCTTTTCGCTGTGCATGTCTGCCAGGCTACACAGGGCAACTGTGTGAGAATGGTTAGTGATCCGTCTGATAGCCATAACCTCATTTCCTCCCCAAACAAAGTGAGTTATTCATTATCATTCAGGTATTATAAAACCTAGCTCTACTGCTTCCTGGGAGGAAAACCTTTTACTGCAGTGGGTTATATCAGGGTCATACAGAACTTTTTACTGCGTTCGGTTATATCAGGTTCACACAGAGTGTTTCTTGGTAGTCTTAAACAAATCTACATTGAAACAGAAGTATGCACCTCACACACATGGTTATGGGCTTAGAAAAAGACAACAATGTCAGATATGGAGTTGAAATGTCTTCAATTTTGAGTTTGCATCACAATATTACACTTTATATGCACAGGAGACTGACATATAACAAAACTTTTTGACATAGAAACACCAGATTTATCAGTTACATTTTTTGTAAATCTTTTATTTAAAATATTACATTCCACCCATGAGGCCAAAAGGGGGCGCTATTGGTCACTGACTGCAGGAAAAGGCTACAGGTCATTTCAGGAGTCCAGACCAAACTGGGGATGGTTGAAATAATATTTCTACACAGACAACACTCTCTCTGCCTTCCAGTTGCTAGGAGTCAGGTGTGTGTGTTGCCAGCGAGGCCCGTGAACGGGGAGCTCCTCTCTGTGTACGGTCCGGAGGATGAGCTCCTGGCTGTTCAGTACCTGTGCCACCCACCCTACACACTGAGTACACAAGGAATGAACATACACAACATAGTCATGGTAGACCATTGAATGACCAGTCCATTTCTCAAAACATGACTCTCCTCCATCTCTTCGTGTCTCTCAGAGCCCATTCGACCCAGTCAGAGGGGTGTAGACCCAGTCAGAGGGGTGCAGACCCAGTCAGAGCCCGTTCGACCCAGTCAGAGGGGTGCAGACCCAGTCAGAGGGCTCGGGGTGTGTCCTCCTCCTGCCAGGCTGCACCATGGCTACTTCCAGCTGGTCCGGGGCTCTGGAGGAGGTCCTGACACAGTGGACTACTTCTGTAACCCCTCCTACATCCTGAGTGGAGGCTCCCGGAGCACCTGTCTCCCAGATGGCTCGTGGAGTGGCCGGCAACCACTGTGTGTGAGAGGTATACTGACAGCAAACAGCCATTTAGATAAAACACCTGCACATGTTTATCCAAATGTATAAACTGACTTGTTCCAGTCCTGAATGCTGATTGGCTGACAGTCGTGGTTCAGGCCCTGAATGCTAATTGTCTGAAAGCCGTGGTATATCAGACAGTGTACCACGGGTATAACAAAACATACATTTTTACTGCTCTAATTACGTTGGTAACCAGTTTATAATAGCAATAAGGCACCACTGGAGTTTGATATATAGCCAATATATCACGGCTAAGGGCTGTGTCCAGGCACTCTTTGTTGCGTTGTGCATAAGAATAGCCCTTCAGCGTGGTATATTGGCGATATATCACACCCCCTTGGGCCTTATTGCTTAAATAACATCAGACTGTATCGTGCTCTAGTGCTGCTGTTTAGGTTACTGGACAATACTGTTGAATACGTAGTTAAGGGCTCTTCCTCTGTGTTCACAGCCTGTCGAGAGCCTAAGGTATCTGAGCTGGTGAGACACAATGTTGTGAAGCCAAAGGCCCCATCCAGGTATGACCCGTACACCCGGGTATGACCCGTACACCCGGGTATGACCCGTACACCCGGGTATGACCCGTACACCCGGGTTTGACCCGTACACCCGGGTTTGACCCGTACACCCAGGTTTGACCCGTACACCCAGGTATGACCCGTACACCCAGGTATGACCCGTACATCCACAAGGTCTGCCATGACCACAAGGTCTGCCATGAGAGGTGACTGTATAGTTCCCCTAAGGAAAAGCACCTTTAGTAAATCTGCATTCTCTGTGAGAGCTTCCCATGTCTGGAATACACTGCCATCAGACACACATAACTGCACCACATATCACACTTTCACAAAATGCTTGAAGACATGGCTAAAGGTCAATCAGATTTGTGAACATGGTCCCTAGCTGTGTGTTGCCACTCCATGTTGTCTGTTGTCTGTAGCTTGTGAGGTGTGGAAACACTGTTGCTTTTATGAATTTTGTCTTGCTGCTTTTTGTTTTATGCTGCTCTGTCTGTATGCTACGTCTTGCTTGTCCTATGTTGCTCTGTCTGTATGCTATGTCTTGCTTGTTCTATGTTGCGATTGTCTATATTGTAATTGTTTTTAATAACCTGCCCAGGGACTGCGGTTGAAAATGAGCCGGTTGGCTAAAACCGGCACTTTTACTGAAATGTTGATTAATGTGCACTGTCCCTGTAAAAATAAAAATAAACTCAAACTCAAACATCCAGGTATGACCCGTACATCCAGGTATGACCCGTACATCCAGGTATGACCCGTACACCCAGGTAGAACCCGTACACCCAGGTAGAACCCGTACACCCAGGTAGAACCCGTACACCCAGGTATGACCCGTACATCCAGGTATGAGCCGTACACCCAGGTAGAACCCGTACACCCAGGTATGACCCGTACATCCAGGTATGAGCCGTACTAACACTACCATACGTCTCATTCTGACTGTTTGTATGTCAATCTGGGGGGCGGCAGGGTAGCCTAGTGGTTAGAGCGTTGGACTAGTGTTACGAATCCCTTTTGGCCCGACAGTCTAGGGGGGATGGTAATGAGACCCGTAACATAACTCATGCAAATTATAATTGTGACAAAGTAAAAGTGTGAACGAAATAACCAGGACAACTGAAATCTACCGTCAAACTCAAAGTTAATTTATAAACACACGGTAATGGGGGGGGCAGGAAAAGGGGCTGAGCTGGACCCAAGGAAAGAAACAATAAATATACAAAAACACCCCTAAGCTAGACTAGCCTACTTTAACAACAGCTAACTAACTAACCAAAAATACAGTGGGTGGTCCACCCAGTTCTAACTAGTGTATTTAACAAAGTTCACCTACGGGTAGTGTATGCCCATGGGCGACTTGTCTTGGTTTCCCCCTTTTCCCACCAGCAACAAACAAACACCATAACCAAAACAATACTCACAGGTGATGACAAAGTGCTATGGAGGTGCTCAAACAAAAGAGAGGTTAAGACACAAAGCGAGAGTGAAACACAGAGACCTACAGACATGGCATTTACAGAGAGATTGAGCTAGCTCTAGAGCAAACAAATGATGGGGTTTTTAAACCATGGGGAAGGAACTGTGATAGGGTAGGAAATAGGTGGAGGTGTGTCTTCTGATTGATGATTGATTGTTGACTGATTGGGGAGTGATGATTTTCACCTGTGAGGGGAGAAGGAGAGAAAAGAAACACACACAGGATACACACACACAGGATAACTGTATCCGTAACACTAGTAACCGAAAGGTTGCAAGTTCAAATCCCCAAGCTGACAAGGTACAAATCTGTCGTTCTGCCCCTGAACAGGCAGTTAACCCACTGTTCCTAGGCCGTCATTGAAAATAAGAATTTGAGGGCACAGAGGGCCAAATGTCTACAGGTTTTAGTTTTTTTCCTTTCAATTAAGATCTAGACAACTTGCTGAGGGGAGATCCTTATTCATTAGTGACCTTAATTCATCAATCAATTACAAGGGTGGAGCGAAAACCCACAGACACTCTGCCCTCCTTGGAATGAGTTTGACACGTGTTTTACAGACAATAACTTCCCTGAAACATTTATTCTACATCTCTTTTAAACATCACATTGTTAAGCTTTTCCCCTTGTACACAGACACCTTCTCTGTCCCCTACTACAGGAAAGGTCCAGTCCACAGGCTTCACACCTCATCCAGGCATACGGTCTATGACAGTCACCCCCCTGGCATGGACCCACCCTCCTCAGGGAACCTCCCCAGCACCCAAGACCCTGTCCTGAGGGAATTACCCCGTGGTTTCCACCACCTGTCCACTAGCATAGAGTATGAGTGTGCCTCCTCTCTCTACCAACACTACGGTAGCCCCCGGCGCACCTGTCTGAAGACTGGCAGGTGGAGCGGGCATCATGTCTCCTGCTCGCCAGGTGAGGGCAGCGCTGACTTAAAGAACAGATGCAAAGAAAGGGAGATGTACTCAAACTTCGTCAGCCAATGTCTTGAGGGAATGAACAGATTTGGTTTTACAAATATGGTCCCACTTTATGTGATCCATTTATACAATTCAGTACACATTAATGAAACACTGTTCAAGTGTCCCTAATGCATTTACATCAGTTAGCAGATGCTCCGGTTAAGTGCTTTGCTCAAGGGCACATTTGACAGATTTTTTAGCTAGTTGGCTCGGGGATTCGAACCAGCGACTCGGTTACTGACCAAACACTCTTAACCGCCAGGTTACCTGCCTCCACAGGTGTACATGGTAGTTAGAAACATAGTCAGAAACAACCCATTTCCTCTCCCATCTCTGACACCTACTCCTCTCTCTTTCTGTAACAGTGTGTGGTCAACTCCCAGCAGGCTTCAGCCCTCAGAACCTCACTGAGATTGGATGGCCCTGGCATGCAGCCATCTACCTCCGCTCCCACATCATCCGCAGAGCTGGCTCTGGCCTACAGACGGCACCAGAGGAGGCCTACTCTCCCTGGCAGCTGGCGTGCAGTGGAGCACTAGTCACCCAGCTCAGTGTGCTGGTGGCAGCTCACTGCCTGGTGGTGGCAGGAGTGGACAAGCCGCAGTGGGTAGATCCAGCCAACATTAAAGTGGTGATGGGAATGCACAGCCCGGGCCAGATGAGGACACTGAAACAACTGCAGGTGGGTGTGAGTGATGCTAAGCTAGGGGGATGCTCTATCTACACAGGGGGTAAAAGTCTCTCTTGAAGTCTGTGAATACAGTTGTGAAGCCGTTATAATACGGTCTTGACAACGTCTAAAATGTCCAATCTGCAGTTGAAACAATAACAAAGCAGACACACCACCACTGTGTTTGGTAAAAAAAGATGTGGAATGTGGCTGGAGAAATGTCACCACTCTCAAAGTCTTAGACACAGCTACGGATTGCAAGGACTGACCATCCATAATGATATAGAACATTATATTGTAGCCGTATTTTGAGGCTATACAGTGTTTGTTTACATTTACGTTGTTTACAAACATTGGAGCAAAAGAAGCTTATATGTTGAGTTCAGATGGGGTACGACAATTGAACTAAGTTATATTCTAAAAGAATGTATGTAAGAATGGGTACCAATGGGTATTTATCATTAATTAATAAGTGGATGAAGGAACTGTAGATTGCTCCTTTAATGCCTAACCAAAACATGCCAAGGTGATTTATGATAGGCCCATTTTAAAGGTGCAGTCTAATTGTCTTGATTTCCATATCATATCAGATTATTCCTCTAATACTTGTTGTAGTAGAACTGTAAAAAAAACATTAAAAGATCCTGTGTCCTCCACATAATAATTTCCAACAAATTATAATATTTGGATATCATCAGTAAATACATATCATATGTAATATTTGGATATCATCAGATTTCACTGAAACACATTTCTGTCAGCATTGTAAAATCATTAGGTACATGGAGCCTCCAGTAGGCCCATAAGGTGCTAAAATGTTGGGCAATATAGTCACTTCAACTCCTGAACTGAGAAACACCTACAGGTGTAGGATCTTAATTTGAACCAGTTTGCTACAGCAGGAAAATAATCTTGCAGCACCAGGAAATGTGAATTATTATATGGATTATAAATAATGGACATGTTTGTTGGGGTTGATACATTTTGCATAAGGCTAATCAAGTCTGTCATTTCAAAGTGTAAATTACAAACTTCAGAAGCCTTTCTAAACCTCAAATACACTACAGGTTTTACATTTCCAGCACTGTTCCTCTGCAACAGGGTGATCAAATTAAGATCCTACATCTGTATGACACACTGGTATAAATCATATATTGTCATGTCAATGGGAGATGTAGGAAACTAAGGTTGGGGGTTTGTCCTAAACAATTAGACCTCCTTGCGTTATGCACAAACACTTCCCTCCGGAGAACAGATTGTAAGACTATTGTTGCCAACCTCACCGACCAAATCTCAATGCACATGGCAAGTCAGTAAGCTGTGCTTAGGTCCGGCCAAGTTGCATGCTGGGACACTTATGTGTTTAGACTGAGCCAAGCAAGCTGCCACTGCTCTAACTCTCCGCACGGCATTCATTTTGGTCCATCTGTCTCATGTCTCCTCTGATCCAACAGGTTTCCTCTGTCCTGGTCCATCCCAGCTTTGATCCTGTGACACTGGACTCGGACCTGGCCGTTCTGAAGCTACAGGACAAGGCCAAGATCAGTGAGCGTGTGCTGCCCGTGTGTCTCCCCAAAATGCAAGGCGGGGAGGTGACTGCCACACAGGGCTATGCCACAGGCTGGCTCCTTGCATCTGACTCAAGGTCCAGTTCCAAACCCAGCCTAGACGCCGAGACAGCCCAGACTGGAGTAGTCGAGCTGGGGGATGTCATTCAGTGCGAGAGGCAGTTTGCTCAGAGCGGGGCCCCTGTCACCATCACTGACAATATGCTGTGTGCAATGCGTCACCCTCTCAATCCCACCAAGCCTTGTCCCACTGTCAGTGCAGGCATTACAATCATACAATCTCCTGCCACTAAGCCATCATCGGGTCCTTCGGGGGGACAGGGGGATGATAGTGTTGTCTGGGAGCTTCTGGCTTTAGAAAGTTTTGGTTATGAGAAATGGAACTGTGGCCCAGGGCTTTACACAGTCCATACCCGGATAAAACAACTTCAAAGACTGGATACAGAAAAACATGAAGTAGATCTCTGATTTGACTCCAGTCTCAGCCACTCTGTCACCATCATTGACAGCCTGTGTTTTTTTCTAACAACTCACTTACTCACTGTTGCCAGTTCCTTGAAACAGATAACAGGGCTAAGTGCTTGGCAGTGTATTCGGCTGAGCCAATTGGAAACTTCCTAAGACGAGATGTGGGGAGGACAGTCATCCCTGACACTATTTACTATGATGTACACTGAACAAAAATATAAACGCAACATGTAAAGTGTTGGTCCCATGTTTCATGAGCTGAAATAAAAGATCTCATAAAATGTTCCATACGCACAAAAGCTTATTTCTCTCAAATGTTGTACACAAATGTGTTTACATCTCTGTTAGTGAGCATTTCTCCTTTGCCAAGATAATCCATCCACCTGACAGGTGTGGCATATCAAGAAGCTGATTAAACAGCATGATCATTACACAGGTGCACCTTGTGTTGGGGATGATAAAGGTCACTTTAAAATGTGCAGTTTGGTTACAGTGCCACAAATGTCTCAAGTTTTGAGGGAGAGTGCAATTGGTATGCTGACTGCAGGAATGTCCACAATAGCTGTTGCCGGATAATTTAATGTTAATTGCTCTACCATAAACTGCCTAGGACGTTGTTTTAGAGAATTTGATAGTACATCCAACCGGCCTCCCAACCCCAGACCACATGTATGGTGTCGTGTGAACGGTTTGCTGATGTCAACATTGTGAACAAAGTGCCCCATGGTGGCAGTGGGGTTATGGTATGGACAGGCATAAACTACAGACAATGAAAACAATTGCATTGTATCGATGGCAATTGAGTACACAGAGACATCGTATTTGAATTTATTATGGATCCCCATTAGATGCTAACAAGACAGCAGCTACTCTTCCTGGGGGGTTATTATGGATCCCCATTAGATGCTAACAAGACAGCAAGCTACTCTTCCTGGGGTTTATTATGGATCCCCATTAGATGCTAACAAGACAGCAGCTACTCTTCCTGGGGTTTATTATGGATCCCCATTAGATGCTAACAAGACAGCAGCTACTCTTCCTGGGTTTATTATGGATCCCCATTAGATGCTAACAAGACAGCAGCTACTCTTCCTGGGGTTTATTATGGATCCCCATTAGATGCTAACAAGACAGCAGCTACTCTTCCTGGGGTCCAGCAAAATTAAGGCAGTTAAACATTTTTTAAACATTATAATACATTCACAACATATTAACTAAATATACTGTGAGGAGATGCTGAGGCCCATCGTCGTGCCATTCATCCGCCGCCATCACCTCATGTTTCAGCATGATAATGCACAGCCCCATGTCACAAGGATATGTACACAATTTCTGCAATCTGAAAATGTCCCAGTTCTTCCATAAAATCACCATATAATACCCATAACATAAGCATATCATAACCATATACTAAACCATATCATAACCAGAAAATCACCATAAAATAACCATATAATAACCATATAATAACCCTACATAACCGTATCATAATCATATAATCATAAATAATCATATCATACTTATATCATAACCATAAAATCACAATAAAATAACCAATATTATAATTATATCATAACCATATCATAATCATATCATAACCATATCATAATATATCAGAAACATATCATAGTCATTTCATAATTATATCAGAAACATAAAATAATCATATCATAATATATCATCATAACCATATCATAATCATATCATAACCATATCATAACCATATCATAATCATATCATAACCATATCATAATTATATCATAACCATATCATAATTATATCATAACCATATCATAATCATATCATAACCATATCATAATTATATCATAACCATATCATAATTATATCATAACCATATCATAACCATATCATAATTATATCATAACCATATCATACTTATATCATAACCATATCATAACCATATCATAATATATCATAACCATATCATAATTATATCATAACCATATCGTAATTATATCATAACCATATCATAATTATATCATATCCATATCATAATTATATCATAACCATATCATAATTATATCATAATTATATCATAACCATATCATATTATATCATAATTATATCATATTATATCATAACCATATCATGTATGTATAGTTTTATGTATAGTTGTATGTATAGTTGTATGTATAGTTGTATGTTTAGTTGTATGTATAGTTGTATGTATAGTTGTATGTATAGTTGTATGTGTAGTTGTATGTATAGTTGTATGTATAGTTGTATGTGTAGTTGTATGTATGTATAGTTGTATGTATAGTTGTATGTGTAGTTGTATGTATAGTTGTATGTATGTGTGTATGTATAGTTGTATGTGTAGTTGTATGTATAGTTGTATGTATAGCTGTATGTGTAGTTGTATGTATAGTTGTATGTATAGTTGTATGTGTAGTTGTATGTATAGTTGTATGTATGTGTGTATGTATAGTTGTATGTGTAGTTGTATGTATAGTTGTATGTATAGCTGTATGTGTAGTTGTATGTATAGTTGTATGTATAGTTGTATGTATGTGTGTATGTATAGTTGTATGTATAGTTGTATGTATAGTTGTATGTGTAGTTGTATGTATAGTTGTATGTGTAGTTGTATGTGTAGTTGTATGTATGTATAGTTGTATGTATAGTTGTATGTATAGTTGTATGTATAGTTGTATGTGTAGTTGTATGTATAGTTGTATGTATAGTTGTATGTATAGTTGTATGTATAGTTGTATGTGTAGTTGTATGTATATTGTATATAGTTGTATGTATTTGTATGTATAGTTGTATGTATAGTTGTATGTATAGTTGTATGTATAGTTGTATGCATGTACTGTACCGTTCTGTTGTGTCTGTCCGTATGTCACTGCCTATGTACAGTACAGTAGGTCTACGCACTATACTATGCTGTGCTGTACTGTACTGTACTGTGCTGTGCTGTGCTGTGCTGTATTGTAATGTACTATACTGTACTATACTATGCTGTATGTGCTGTGCTGTGCATCTACACCTGCATTGCTTGCTGTTTGGGGTTTTAGGCTGGGTTTCTGTACAGCACTTTGAGATATCCGCTGATGTACGAAGGGCTATATAAATAAATTTGATTTGATTTGATTTGCTGTGCTGTATTGGACTGTACTATAATGTACTATACTATGCTGCATGTACTGTGTACATTAAAATGACTGTGAAGGTGATTGTGTGTTGTGTGTACCTGCGTGTCTGTG
>NW_022264751.1:0-23735 GCF_002021735.2 Oncorhynchus kisutch
ACAAAGGGCTCCATGGTCTCACCTCACTGATTAAATTGGTTTCAAAGGGTTCTATGGTCTCACCTCACTGAGGACATGGATTTCAAAGGGTACTGTGGTCTCACCTCAGTGATTAAATTGGTTTCAAAGGGTTCTGTGGTCTCACCTCACTGAATAAATTGGTTTCAAAGGGTGCTATGTCTCACCTCACTGATGACATGGGTTCCAAGGGTTCTATGGTCTCCCTCACTGATGACATGGGTTCCAAAGGGTTCTATGTCTCACCCTCACTGATTAAATTGGTTTCAAAGGCTCCATGGTCTCACCTCACTGATAAATTGGTTTCCAAGGGTTCTATGGTCTCACCTCACTGATTAAATTGGTTTCAAAGGGCTCCATGTCTCACCTCACTGATTAAATTGGTTTCAAATGGTTTCTGTGGTCTCACCTCACTGATTAAATTGGTTTCAAAGGGTTCATGGTCTCACCTCATGAGGACATGGATTTCAAAGGGTTCTGTGGTCTCACCTCACTGATTAAATTGGTTTCAAAGGGTTTATTTTGTCTCACCTCACTGATGATATGGATTTCAAAGGGTTCTGTGGTCTCACCTCAATGATAAATTGGTTTCAAAGGGTTAATTGTCTCACCTCACTGATGACATGGTTTCAAAGGGTTCTATGGTCTCACCTCACTCATGACATGGGTTTCAAAGGGTTCTATAGTCTCACCTCGCCGATGACATGGGTTCCAAGGGTTCTATGGTCTCCCCTCACTGATGACATGGGTTCCAAAGGGTTCTATGGTCTCACCCCTGATTAAATTGGTTTCAAAGGGTTTCTATGGTCTCACCTCTGATGACATTGATTTCAAAGGGTTCTGTTGTCTCACCTCACTGATGAATTGGTTTCAAAGGGTTCTATGGTCTCACCTCACTCATGACATGGTTTCAAAGGGTGCTATGGTCTCACCTCACTGATGACATGGGTTCCAAAGGGTTCTATGGTCTCACCTCACTGATTAATTGGTTTCAAAGGCTCCATGGTCTCACCTCACTGATTAATTGGTTTCAAAGGTTTCTATGGTCTCACCTCACTGATTAAATTGGTTTCAAAGGGCTCCATGTTCTCACCTCACTGATTAAATTGGTTTCAAAGGTTCTGTGGTCTCACCTCACTGATTAAATGGTTTCAAAGGGTTATTTTGTCTCACCTCACTGATGAAATGGATTTCAAAGGGTTCTGTGGTCTCACCTCACTGATTAAATTGGTTTCAAAGGGTATTTGTCTCACCTCACTGATGATATATTGTTCAAAGGGTTCTGTGGTCTCACCTCACTGATTAAATTGGTTTCAAAGGGTTCTATGGTCTCACCTCACTGATGACATGGTTCCAAAGGGTTCTATGGTCTCACCTCACTCATGACATGGGTTTCAAAGGTTCTATAGTCTCACCTCACTGATGACATGGGTTCAAAAGGGTTCTATGGTCTCCCCTCACTGATAACATGGTTTCAAAGGGTTCATGGTCTCCCCTCACTGATGACATGGGTTCCAAAGGGTTCTATGGTCTCACCTCACTGATTAAATTGGTTTCAAGGGCTCCATGGTCTCACCTCACTGATTAAATTGGTTTCAAAGGGTTTCTATGGTCTACCTCACTGAGGACATGGATTTCAAAGGGTACTGTGGTCTCACCTCACTGATTAAATTGGTTTCAAAGGGTTCTGTGGTCTCACCTCACTGATTAATTGGTTTCAAAGGGTGCTATGGTCTCACCTCACTGATGACATGGGTTTCCAAAGGGTTCTATGGTCTCCCCTCACTGATGACATGGGTTCCAAAGGGTTCTATGGTCTCACCTCACTGATTAAATTGGTTTCAAAAAGGGCTCCATGGTCTCACCTCACTGATTAATTGGTTTCAAAGGTTCTATGGTCTCACCTCACTGATTAAATTGGTTTCAAAGGGCTCCATGTTCTCACCTCACTGATTAAATTGGTTTCAAAGGTTCTGTGGTCTCACCTCACTGATTAAATTGGTTTCAAAGGGTTCATGGTCTCACCTCACTGATGACATGGATTTCAAAGGGTTCTATGGTCTCACCTCACTGATTAATTGGTTTCAAAGGGTTATGTGTCTCACCTCACTGATGACATGGATTTCAAAGGGTTCTGTGGTCTCACCTCACTGATTAAATTGGTTTCAAAGGGGTATATTGTCTCACCTCACTGATGACATGGTTTCAAAGGGTTCTATGGTCTCACCACCTCACTGATGACATGGTTTCAAAGGTTCTATGGTCTCACCTCACTGCCGATGACATGTTCCAAAGGGTTCTATGGTCTCACCTCACTGATGACATGGTTTCAAAGGGTTCTATGGTCTCACCTCACTGATGACATGGTTTCAAAGGGTTCTGTGGTCTCACCTCACTGATTAAATTGGTTTCAAAGGGTGCTATGGTCTCACTCACTCACTGATGACATGGGTTCCAAGGGTTCTATGGTCTCACCCTCACTGATGACATGGGTTCAAAGGGTTCTATGGTCTCACCTCACTGATTAAATGGTTTCAAAGGGTTCCATGGTCTCACCTCACTGATTAAATTGGTTTCAAAGGGTTCTATGGTCTCACCTCACTGATTACAATTGGTTTCAAAGGGTCCATGGTCTCACCCTCACTGATTAAATTGGTTTTCAAAGGGTTCTGTGGTCTCACCTCACTGATTAAATTGGTTTCAAAGGTTCTATGGTCTCACCTCACTGAGGACATGGATTTCAAAGGGGGTTCTGTGGTCTCACCTCACTGATTAATTGGTTTCAAAGGGTTCTTTTGTCTCACCTCACTGATGACATGGATTTCAAAGGGTTCTGTGGTCTCACCTCACTGATTAAATGGTTTCAAAGGGTTCTTGTCTCACCTCACTGATGACATGGTTTCAAAGGGTTCTATGGTCTCACCTCACTGATGACATGGGTTTCAAAGGGTTCTATAGTCTCACCTCACCTGTATGACATGGGTTCCAAAGGGTTCTATGGTCTCACCTCACTGATGACATGGGTTCCAAAGGGTTCTATGGTCTCACCTCACTGATTAAATTGGTTTCAAAGGGTTCTATGGTCTCACCTCACTGATGACATGGATTTCAAAGGGTTCTGTGGTCTCACCTCACTGATGAAATGGATTCAAAGGGTTCTATGGTCTCACCTCACTGATGACATTGGTTTCAAAGGGTTCTATGGTCTCACCTCACTGATGACATGGGTTCCAAAGGGTTCTATGGTCTCACCTCACTGATTAAATTGGTTTCAAAGGGTTCTATGGTCTCACCTCACTGATTAAATTGTTTCAAAGGGTTCTATGGTCTCACCTCACTGATTAAATTGGTTTCAAAGGGTTCCATGGTCTCACCTCACTGATTAATTGGTTTCAAAGGGTTCTATGGTCTCACCTCACTGATTAATGGTTTCAAAGGTTATTTTGTCTCACCTCACTGATGATATGGATTTCAAAGGGTTCTGTGGTCTCACCTCACTGATTAAATTGGTTTCAAAGGTTCTATTGTCTCACCTCACTGATGACATGGATTTCAAAGGGTTCTATGGTCTCACCTCACTGATAAATTGGTTCAAAGGTTCATGGTCTCACCTCACTGATGACATGGTTTCAAAGGGTTCTATGGTCTCACCTCACTGATTAATTGGTTTCAAAGGGTCTATGGTCTCACCTCACTGATGACATGGGTTTCAAAGGGTTCTATAGTCTCACCTCACTGATGACATTGGTTTCAAAGGGTTCTATGGTCTCACCTCACTGATAAATGGTTTCAAAGGGTTCTATGGTCTCACCTCACTGATGACATTGGTTTCCAAGGGTTCTATGGTCTCACCTCACTGATTAATTGGTTTCAAAGGGTTCTATGGTCTCACCTCACTGATTAAATTGGTTTCAAAGGGTTCTATGGTCTCACCTCACTGATGACATGGATTTCAAAGGGTTCTGTGGTCTCACCTCACTGATTAATTGGTTTCAAAGGGTTCTATGGTCTCACCTCACTGATTAAATTGGTTTCAAAGGGTGCTATGGTCTCACCTCACTGATGACATTGGTTTCAAAGGGTTCTATGGTCTCACCTCACTGATGACATGGTTTCAAAGGGTTCTATGGTCTCACCTCACTGATTAATTGGTTTCAAAGGCTCCATGGTCTCACCTCACTGATTAATTGGTTTCAAAGGGTTCTATGGTCTCACCTCACTGATTAAATTGGTTTCAAAGGGCTCCATGTTCTCACCTCACTGATTAATTGGTTTCAAAGGGTTCTGTGTCTCACCTCACTGATTAAATTGGTTTCAAAGGGTCATGTCTCACCTCACTGATGACATGGTTTCAAAGGGTTCTTGGTCTCACCTCACTGATTAAATTGGTTTCAAAGGGTTCTTTGTCTCACCTCACTGATGATATGGATTTCAAAGGGTTCTGTGGTCTCACCTCACTGATTAAATTGGTTTCAAAGGGTTTATGGTCTCACCTCACTGATGACATGGATTTCAAAGGGTTCTATGGTCTCACCTCACTGATGACATGGGTTTCAAAGGTTCTATGGTCTCACCTCACTGATGACATGGTTCCAAAGGGTTCTATGGTCTCACCTCACTGATGACATGGGTTTCAAAGGGTTCTATGGTCTCACCTCACTGATTAAATTGGTTAAAGGGTTCTATGGTCTCACCTCACTGATGACATGGTTTCAAAGGTTCTTGTCTCTCCCTCACTGATGAAATGGATTTCAAAGGGTTCTATGGTCTCACCTCACTGATGACATGGGTTTCAAAGGGTTCTATGGTCTCACCTCACTGATGACATGGGTTCCAAAGGGTTCTATGGTCTCACCTCACTGATTAAATTGGGTTCAAAGGGTTCCATGGTCTCACCTCACTGATTAATTGGTTTCAAAGGGTTCTATGGTCTCACCTCACTGATTAAATTGGTTTCAAAGGGCTCCATGGTCTCACCTCACTGATTAAATTGGTTTCAAAGGGTTCTGTGGTCTCACCTCACTGATTAAATTGGTTTCAAAGGGTTATTTCTCACCTCACTGATGATATTGATTTCAAAGGGTTCTGTGGTCTCACCTCACTGATTAAATTGGTTTCAAAGGGTTATATTGTCTCACCTCACTGATGACATGGATTTCAAAGGGTTCTATGGTCTCACCTCACTGATGACATGGGTTTCAAAGGGTTCTATGGTCTCACCTCACTGATGACATGGTTCAAAAGGGTTCTATGGTCTCCCCTCACTGATGACATGGTTTCAAAGGGTTCTATGGTCTCACCTCACTGATGACATGGTTCCAAGGGTTCTATGGTCTCACCTCACTGATTAAATTGGTTTCAAAGGGCTCCATGGTCTCACCTCACTGATTAAATTGGTTTCAAAGGGTTCTATGGTCTCACTCACTGATGACATGGATTTCAAAGGGTTCTATGGTCTCACCTCACTGATTAAATTGGTTTCAAAGGGTTCTATGGTCTCACCTCACTGATTAAATTGGTTTCAAAGGGTTCTATGGTCTCACCTCACTGATTAATTGGTTTCAAAGGGTTCTATGGTCTCACCTCACTGATTAATGGTTTCAAAGGGTTCTATGGTCTCACCTCACTGATTAAATTGGTTTCAAAGGGTTCCATGGTCTCACCTCACTGATAAATTGGTTTCAAAGGGCTCCATGGTCTCACCTCACTGATTAAATTGGTTTCAAAGGTTCTGTGGTCTCACCTCACTGATTAAATTGGTTTCAAAGGGTTCTATGGTCTCACCTCACTGAGGACATGGTTCTATGGTCTCACCTCACTGAGGACATGGATTTCAAAGGGTTCTGTGGTCTCACCTCACTGATTAAATTGGTTTCAAAGGGTTTTTTGTCTCACCTCACTGATGATATGGATTTCAAAGGGTTCTGTGGTCTCACCTCACTGATTAAATTGGTTTCAAAGGGTTCTATTGTCTCACCTCACTGATGACATGGGTTTCAAAGGGTTCTATGGTCTCACCTCACTGATGACATGGGTTCCAAAGGGTTCTATGGTCTCCCCTCACTGATGACATGGATTTCAAAGGGTTCTATGGTCTCACCTCACTGATTAATTGGTTTCAAAGGGCTCCATGGTCTCACCTCACTGATTAAATTGGTTTCAAAGGGTTCATGGTCTCACCTCACTGATTAAATTGGTTTCAAAGGGTTTTTGGTCTCACCTCACTGATGATATGGATTTCAAAGGGTTCTATGGTCTCACCTCACTGATGACATGGGTTTCAAAGGGTTCTATGGTCTCACCTCACTGATGACATGGGTTCAAAAGGGTTCTATGGTCTCACCTCACTGATGACATGGTTTCAAAGGGTTCTATGGTCTCCCTCACTGATGACATGGGTTTCCAAAGGGTTCTATGGTCTCACCTCACTGATTAAATTGGTTTCAAAGGTTCTATGGTCTCACCTCACTGATGACATGGTTTCAAAGGGGTTCTGTGGTCTCACCTCCTGTGACATGGATAGTCCGGGTTCAATGTCTCCCCTCAATGATGACATGATTTCAAAGGGTTCCATGGTCCTACCTCACTGATTAGAAATTGGTTTTCAAAGTGCGTCCATGGTCTCACCTCAACTGATATAAATTGGTTTCAAAGGGTTCTGTTGGTCTCACATCACTGATTAAATTGGTTTTCAAAGGTCATGGGTCTCACCTCACTGATGATATGGATTTCAAAGGGTTCTGTGGTCTCACCTCATGATTAATTGGTTTTCAAAGGGTTATATTGTCTCACTCACTGATGACATTGGATTTCAAAGGGTTCTATAGTCTAACCTCAGTGATGACATGGGTTAAAGGGTTCTATGGTCTCCCCTCATGATGACATGGATATGAAAGGGTTCAATGGTCTCCCCTCCATGATGAATGGGTTCCCAAAGGGTTCCATGGTCTCACTCACTGATTAATTGGTTTCAAAGGGTTCTATGGCTTCACCTCACTGATTAAATTGGTTTCAAAGGGTCCATGGTCTCACCTCACTGATTAAATTGGTTTCAAAGGGTTCTATGGTCTCACCTCACTGAGGACATGGATTTCAAAGGGTACTGTGGTCTCACCTCAGTGATTAAATTGGTTTCAAAGGGTTCTGTGGTCTCACCTCACTGATTAAATTGGTTTCAAAGGGTGCTATGGTCTCACCTCACTGATGACATGGGTTCCAAAGGGTTCTATGGTCTACCCTCACTGATGACATGGGTTCCAAAGGGTTCTATGGTCTCACCTCACTGATTAAATTGGTTTCAAAGGGCTCCATGGTCTCACCTCACTGATTAAATTGGTTTCAAAGGGTTCTATGGTCTCACCTCACTGATTAAATTGGTTTCAAAGGGCTCCATGTTCTCACCTCACTGATTAAATTGGTTTCAAATGGTTCTGTGGTCTCACCTCACTGATTAAATTGGTTTCAAAGGGTTCATGGTCTCACCTCAATGAGGACATGGATTTCAAAGGGTTCTGTGGTCTCACCTCACTGATTAAATTGGTTTCAAAGGGTTATTTTGTCTCACCTCACTGATGATATGGATTTCAAAGGGTTCTGTGGTCTCACCTCAATGATTAAATTGGTTTCAAAGGGTTATATTGTCTCACCTCACTGATGACATGGATTTCAAAGGGTTCTATGGTCTCACCTCACTCATGACATGGGTTTCAAAGGGTTCTATAGTCCTCACCTCGCCGATGACATGGGTTCCAAAGGGTTCTATGGTCTCCCCTCACTGATGACATGGGTTCCAAAGGGTTCTATGGTCTCACCTCACTGATTAAATTGGTTTCAAGTGGTTCTATGGTCTCACCTCACTGATGACATGGATTTCAAAGGGTTCTGTTGTCTCACCTCACTGATGAAATGGATTTCAAAGGGTTCTATGGTCTCACCTCACTCATGACATGGGTTTCAAAGGGTGCTATGGTCTCACCTCACTGATGACATGGGTTCCAAAGGGTTCTATGGTCTCACCTCACTGATTAAATTGGTTTCAAAGGGCTCCATGGTCTCACCTCACTGATTAAATTGGTTTCAAAGGGTTCTATGGTCTCACCTCACTGATTAAATTGGTTTCAAAGGGCTCCATGTTCTCACCTCACTGATTAAATTAGTTTCAAATGGTTCTGTGGTCTCACCTCACTGATTAAATTGGTTTCAAAGGGTTATTTTGTCTCACCTCACTGATGATATGGATTTCAAAGGGTTCTGTGGTCTCACCTCAATGATTAAATTGGTTTCAAAGGGTTATATTGTCTCACCTCACTGATGACATGGATTTCAAAGGGTTCTATGGTCTCACCTCACTCATGACATGGGTTTCAAAGGGTTCTATAGTCTCACCTCAGTGATGACATGGGTTCAAAAGGGTTCTATGGTCTCCCCTCACTGATGACATGGATTTTAAAGGGTTCAATGGTCTCCCCTCACTGATGACATGGGTTCCAAAGGGTTCTATGGTCTCACCTCACTGATTAAATTGGTTTCAAAGGGCTCCATGGTCTCACCTCACTGATTAAATTGGTTTCAAAGGGTTCTATGGTCTCAATACACTGATGACATGGATTTCAAAGGGTTCTATGGTCCCACCTCACTGATTAAATTGGTTTCAAAGGGTTCTATGGTCTCACCTCACTGATTAAATTGGTTTCAAAGGGTTCTATGGTCTCACCTCACTGATTAAATTGGTTTCAAAGGGATCCATGGTCTCACCTCAATGATTAAATTGGTTTCAAAGGGTTATATGGTCTCACCACACTGATTAAATTGGTTTCAAAGGGCTCCATGGTCTCACCTCACTGATTAAATTGGTTTCAAAGGGCTCCATGGTCTCACCTCACTGATTAAATTGGTTTCAAAGGGTTATGTGGTCTCACCTCACTGATTAAATTGGTTTCAAAGGGTTCTATGGTCTCACCTCACTGAGGACATGGGTTCTATGGTCTCACCTCACTGAGGACATGGATTTCAAAGGGTTCTGTGGTCTCACCTCACTGATTAAATTGGTTTCAAAGGGTTATTTTGTCTCACCTCACTGATGATATGGATTTCAAAGGGTTCTGTGGTCTCACCTCAATGATTAAATTGGTTTCAAAGGGTTATATTGTCTCACCTCACTCATGACATGGGTTTCAAAGGGTTCTATAGTCTCACCTCAGTGATGACATGGGTTCCAAAGGGTTCTATAGTCTCCCCTCAATGATGACATGGATTTCAAAGGGTTCCATGGTCTCACCTCACTGATTAAATTGGTTTCAAAGTGCTCCATGGTCTCACCTCACTGATTAAATTGGTTTCAAAGGGCTCCATGGTCTCACCTCACTGATTAAATTGGTTTCAAAGGGTTATTTTGTCTCACCTCACTGACGATATGGATTTCAAAGGGTTCTATGGTCTCACCTCACTCATGACATGGGTTTCAAAGGGTTCTATAGTCTCACCTCAGTGATGACATGGGTTCAAAAGGGTTCTATGGTCTCCCCTCACTGATGACATGGATTTCAAAGGGTTCAATGGTCTCCCCTCACTGATGACATGGGTTCCAAAGGGTTCTATGGTCTCACCTCACTGATTAAATTGGTTTCAAGTGGTTCTATGGTCTCACCTCACTGATGACATGGATTTCAAAGGGTTCTGTGGTCTCACCTCACTGATGACATGGATATGTAAGGGTTCAATGGTCTCCCCTCAATGATGACATGGATTTCAAAGGGTTCCATGGTCTCACCTCACTGATTAAATTGGTTTCAAAGTGCTCCATGGTCTCACCTCACTGATTAAATTGGTTTCAAAGGGTTCTGTGGTCTCACCTCACTGATTAAATTGGTTTCAAAGGGTTCATGGTCTCACCTCACTGATGATATGGATTTCAAAGGGTTCTGTGGTCTCACCTCAATGATTAAATTGGTTTCAAAGGGTTATATTGTCTCACCTCACTGATGACATGGATTTCAAAGGGTTCTATAGTCTAACCTCAGTGATGACATGGGTTCAAAAGGGTTCTATGGTCTCCCCTCACTGATGACATGGATATGAAAGGGTTCAATGGTCTCCCCTCACTGATGACATGGGTTCCAAAGGGTTCTATGGTCTCACCTCACTGATTAAATTGGTTTCAAGTGGTTCTATGGTCTCACCTCACTGATGACATGGATTTCAAAGGGTTCTGTTGTCTCACCTCACTGATGACATGGATTTCAAAGGGTTCTATGGTCTCACCTCACTCATGAAATAGGTTTCAAAGGGTTCTATAGTCTCACCTCGCCGATGACATGGGTTCCAAAGGGTTCTATGGTCTCCCCTCACTGATGACATGGGTTCCAAAGGGTTCTATGGTCTCACCTCACTGATTAAATTGGTTTCAAGTGGTTCTATGGTCTCACCTCACTGATGACATGGATTTCAAAGGGTTCTGTTGTCTCACCTCACTGATGACATGGATTTCAAAGGGTTCTATGGTCTCACCTCACTCATGACATGGGTTTCAAAGGGTTCTATAGTCTCACCTCGCCGATGACATGGGTTCCAAAGGGTTCTATGGTCTCCCCTCACTGATGACATGGGTTCCAAAGGGTTCCATGGTCTCACCTCACTGATTAAATTGGTTTCAAAGGGTTCTATGGTCTCACCTCACTGAGGACATGGATTTCAAAGGGTTCTGTGGTCTCACCTCACTGAATAAATTGGTTTCAAAGGGTGCTATGGTCTCACCTCACTGATGACATGGGTTCCAAAGGGTTCTATGGTCTACCCTCACTGATGACATGGGTTCCAAAGGGTTCTATGGTCTCACCTCACTGATTAAATTGGTTTCAAAGGGCTCCATGGTCTCACCTCACGGATTAAATTGGTTTCAAAGGGTTCTATGGTCTCACCTCACTGATTAAATTGGTTTCAAAGGGCTCCATGTTCTCACCTCACTGATTAAATTGGTTTCAAATAGTTCTGTGGTCTCACCTCACTGATTAAATTGGTTTCAAAGGGTTCATGGTCTCACCTCAATGAGGACATGGATTTCAAAGGGTTCTGTGGTCTCACCTCACTGATTAAATTGGTTTCAAAGGGTTATTTTGTCTCACCTCACTGATGATATGGATTTCAAAGGGTTCTGTGGTCTCACCTCAATGATTAAATTGGTTTCAAAGGGTTATATTGTCTCACCTCACTGATGACATGGATTTCAAAGGGTTCTATGGTCTCACCTCACTCATGACATGGGTTTCAAAGGGTGCTATGGTCTCACCTCACTGATGACATGGGTTCCAAAGGTTTCTATGGTCTCCCCTCACTGATGACATGGGTTCCAAAGGGTTCTATGGTCTCACCTCACTGATTAAATTGGTTTCAAGTGGTTCTATGGTCTCACCTCACTGATGACATGGATTTCAAAGGGTTCTGTTGTCTCACCTCACTGATGAAATGGATTTCAAAGGGTTCTATGGTCTCACCTCACTCATGACATGGGTTTCAAAGGGTGCTATGGTCTCACCTCACTGATGACATGGGTTCCAAAGGGTTCTATGGTCTACCCTCACTGATGACATGGGTTCCAAAGGGTTCTATGGTCTCACCTCACTGATTAAATTGGTTTCAAAGGGCTCCATGGTCTCACC
Source organism: Oncorhynchus kisutch (assembly GCF_002021735.2). Lineage (NCBI taxonomy): Eukaryota > Metazoa > Chordata > Actinopteri > Salmoniformes > Salmonidae > Oncorhynchus > Oncorhynchus kisutch. Next base: position 11,673 of record NW_022264751.1, read on the forward strand.
TCACTGATTAAATTGGTTTCAAAGGGTTCTATGGTCTCACCTCACTGATTAAATTGGTTTCAAAGGGCTCCATGTTCTCACCTCACTGATTAAATTGGTTTCAAATGGTTCTGTGGTCTCACCTCACTGATTAAATTGGTTTCAAAGGGTTATTTTGTCTCACCTCACTGATGATATGGATTTCAAAGGGTTCTGTGGTCTCACCTCAATGATTAAATTGGTTTCAAAGGGTTATATTGTCTCACCTCACTGATGACATGGATTTCAAAGGGTTCTATGGTCTCACCTCACTCATGACATGGGTTTCAAAGGGTTCTATAGTCTCACCTCAGTGATGACATGGGTTCAAAAGGGTTCTATGGTCTCCCCTCACTGATAACATGGATTTCAAAGGGTTCAATGGTCTCCCCTCACTGATGACATGGGTTCCAAAGGGTTCTATGGTCTCACCTCACTGATTAAATTGGTTTCAAAGGGCTCCATGGTCTCACCTCACTGATTAAATTGGTTTCAAAGGGTTCTATGGTCTCACCTCACTGAGGACATGGATTTCAAAGGGTACTGTGGTCTCACCTCAGTGATTAAATTGGTTTCAAAGGGTTCTGTGGTCTCACCTCACTGATTAAATTGGTTTCAAAGGGTGCTATGGTCTCACCTCACTGATGACATGGGTTCCAAAGGGTTCTATGGTCTACCCTCACTGATGACATGGGTTCCAAAGGGTTCTATGGTCTCGCCTCACTGATTAAATTGGTTTCAAAGGGCTCCATGGTCTCACCTCACTGATTAAATTGGTTTCAAAGGGTTCTATGGTCTCACCTCACTGATTAAATTGGTTTCAAAGGGCTCCATGTTCTCACCTCACTGATTAAATTGGTTTCAAATGGTTCTGTGGTCTCACCTCACTGATTAAATTGGTTTCAAAGGGTTCTGTGGTCTCACCTCACTGATTAAATTGGTTTCAAAGGGTGCTATGGTCTCACCTCACTGATGACATGGATTTTAAAGGGTTCAATGGTCTCCCCTCACTGATGACATGGGTTCCAAAGGGTTCTATGGTCTCACCTCACTGATTAAATTGGTTTCAAAGGGCTCCATGGTCTCACCTCACTGATTAAATTGGTTTCAAAGGGTTCTATGGTCTCAATACACTGATGACATGGATTTCAAAGGGTTCTATGGTCCCACCTCACTGATTAAATTGGTTTCAAAGGGTTCTATGGTCTCACCTCACTGATTAAATTGGTTTCAAAGGGTTCTATGGTCTCACCTCACTGATTAAATTGGTTTCAAAGGGATCCATGGTCTCACCTCAATGATTAAATTGGTTTCAAAGGGTTATATGGTCTCACCACACTGATTAAATTGGTTTCAAAGGGCTCCATGGTCTCACCTCACTGATTAAATTGGTTTCAAAGGGCTCCATGGTCTCACCTCACTGATTAAATTGGTTTCAAAGGGTTATGTGGTCTCACCTCACTGATTAAATTGGTTTCAAAGGGTTCTATGGTCTCACCTCACTGAGGACATGGGTTCTATGGTCTCACCTCACTGAGGACATGGATTTCAAAGGGTTCTGTGGTCTCACCTCACTGATTAAATTGGTTTCAAAGGGTTATTTGTCTCACCTCACTGATGATATGGATTTCAAAGGGTTCTGTGGTCTCACCTCAATGATTAAATTGGTTTCAAAGGGTTATATTGTCTCACCTCACTCATGACATGGGTTTCAAAGGGTTCTATAGTCTCACCTCAGTGATGACATGGGTTCCAAAGGGTTCTATAGTCTCCCCTCAATGATGACATGGATTTCAAAGGGTTCCATGGTCTCACCTCACTGATTAAATTGGTTTCAAAGTGCTCCATGGTCTCACCTCACTGATTAAATTGGTTTCAAAGGGCTCCATGGTCTCACCTCACTGATTAAATTGGTTTCAAAGGGTTATTTTGTCTCACCTCACTGACGATATGGATTTCAAAGGGTTCTATGGTCTCACCTCACTCATGACATGGGTTTCAAAGGGTTCTATAGTCTCACCTCAGTGATGACATGGGTTCAAAAGGGTTCTATGGTCTCCCCTCACTGATGACATGGATTTCAAAGGGTTCAATGGTCTCCCCTCACTGATGACATGGGTTCCAAAGGGTTCTATGGTCTCACCTCACTGATTAAATTGGTTTCAAGTGGTTCTATGGTCTCACCTCACTGATGACATGGATTTCAAAGGGTTCTGTGGTCTCACCTCACTGATGACATGGATATGTAAGGGTTCAATGGTCTCCCCTCAATGATGACATGGATTTCAAAGGGTTCCATGGTCTCACCTCACTGATTAAATTGGTTTCAAAGTGCTCCATGGTCTCACCTCACTGATTAAATTGGTTTCAAAGGGTTCTGTGGTCTCACCTCACTGATTAAATTGGTTTCAAAGGGTTCATGGTCTCACCTCACTGATGATATGGATTTCAAAGGGTTCTGTGGTCTCACCTCAATGATTAAATTGGTTTCAAAGGGTTATATTGTCTCACCTCACTGATGACATGGATTTCAAAGGGTTCTATAGTCTAACCTCAGTGATGACATGGGTTCAAAAGGGTTCTATGGTCTCCCCTCACTGATGACATGGATATGAAAGGGTTCAATGGTCTCCCCTCACTGATGACATGGGTTCCAAAGGGTTCTATGGTCTCACCTCACTGATTAAATTGGTTTCAAGTGGTTCTATGGTCTCACCTCACTGATGACATGGATTTCAAAGGGTTCTGTTGTCTCACCTCACTGATGACATGGATTTCAAAGGGTTCTATGGTCTCACCTCACTCATGAAATAGGTTTCAAAGGGTTCTATAGTCTCACCTCGCCGATGACATGGGTTCCAAAGGGTTCTATGGTCTCCCCTCACTGATGACATGGGTTCCAAAGGGTTCTATGGTCTCACCTCACTGATTAAATTGGTTTCAAGTGGTTCTATGGTCTCACCTCACTGATGACATGGATTTCAAAGGGTTCTGTTGTCTCACCTCACTGATGACATGGATTTCAAAGGGTTCTATGGTCTCACCTCACTCATGACATGGGTTTCAAAGGGTTCTATAGTCTCACCTCGCCGATGACATGGGTTCCAAAGGGTTCTATGGTCTCCCCTCACTGATGACATGGGTTCCAAAGGGTTCCATGGTCTCACCTCACTGATTAAATTGGTTTCAAAGGGTTCTATGGTCTCACCTCACTGAGGACATGGATTTCAAAGGGTTCTGTGGTCTCACCTCACTGAATAAATTGGTTTCAAAGGGTGCTATGGTCTCACCTCACTGATGACATGGGTTCCAAAGGGTTCTATGGTCTACCCTCACTGATGACATGGGTTCCAAAGGGTTCTATGGTCTCACCTCACTGATTAAATTGGTTTCAAAGGGCTCCATGGTCTCACCTCACGGATTAAATTGGTTTCAAAGGGTTCTATGGTCTCACCTCACTGATTAAATTGGTTTCAAAGGGCTCCATGTTCTCACCTCACTGATTAAATTGGTTTCAAATAGTTCTGTGGTCTCACCTCACTGATTAAATTGGTTTCAAAGGGTTCATGGTCTCACCTCAATGAGGACATGGATTTCAAAGGGTTCTGTGGTCTCACCTCACTGATTAAATTGGTTTCAAAGGGTTATTTTGTCTCACCTCACTGATGATATGGATTTCAAAGGGTTCTGTGGTCTCACCTCAATGATTAAATTGGTTTCAAAGGGTTATATTGTCTCACCTCACTGATGACATGGATTTCAAAGGGTTCTATGGTCTCACCTCACTCATGACATGGGTTTCAAAGGGTGCTATGGTCTCACCTCACTGATGACATGGGTTCCAAAGGTTTCTATGGTCTCCCCTCACTGATGACATGGGTTCCAAAGGGTTCTATGGTCTCACCTCACTGATTAAATTGGTTTCAAGTGGTTCTATGGTCTCACCTCACTGATGACATGGATTTCAAAGGGTTCTGTTGTCTCACCTCACTGATGAAATGGATTTCAAAGGGTTCTATGGTCTCACCTCACTCATGACATGGGTTTCAAAGGGTGCTATGGTCTCACCTCACTGATGACATGGGTTCCAAAGGGTTCTATGGTCTACCCTCACTGATGACATGGGTTCCAAAGGGTTCTATGGTCTCACCTCACTGATTAAATTGGTTTCAAAGGGCTCCATGGTCTCACCTCACTGATTAAATTGGTTTCAAAGGGTTCTATGGTCTCACCTCACTGATTAAATTGGTTTCAAAGGGCTCCATGTTCTCACCTCACTGATTAAATTGGTTTCAAATGGTTCTGTGGTCTCACCTCACTGATTAAATTGGTTTCAAAGGGTTATTTTGTCTCACCTCACTGATGATATGGATTTCAAAGGGTTCTGTGGTCTCACCTCAATGATTAAATTGGTTTCAAAGGGTTATATTGTCTCACCTCACTGATGACATGGATTTCAAAGGGTTCTATGGTCTCACCTCACTCATGACATGGGTTTCAAAGGGTTCTATAGTCTCACCTCAGTGATGACATGGGTTCAAAAGGGTTCTATGGTCTCCCCTCACTGATAACATGGATTTCAAAGGGTTCAATGGTCTCCCCTCACTGATGACATGGGTTCCAAAGGGTTCTATGGTCTCACCTCACTGATTAAATTGGTTTCAAAGGGCTCCATGGTCTCACCTCACTGATTAAATTGGTTTCAAAGGGTTCTATGGTCTCACCTCACTGAGGACATGGATTTCAAAGGGTACTGTGGTCTCACCTCAGTGATTAAATTGGTTTCAAAGGGTTCTGTGGTCTCACCTCACTGATTAAATTGGTTTCAAAGGGTGCTATGGTCTCACCTCACTGATGACATGGGTTCCAAAGGGTTCTATGGTCTACCCTCACTGATGACATGGGTTCCAAAGGGTTCTATGGTCTCGCCTCACTGATTAAATTGGTTTCAAAGGGCTCCATGGTCTCACCTCACTGATTAAATTGGTTTCAAAGGGTTCTATGGTCTCACCTCACTGATTAATTGGTTTCAAAGGGCTCCATGTTCTCACCTCACTGATTAAATTGGTTTCAAATGGTTCTGTGGTCTCACCTCACTGATTAAATTGGTTTCAAAGGGTTCATGGTCTCACCTCAATGAGGACATGGATTTCAAAGGGTTCTGTGGTCTCACCTCACTGATTAAATTGGTTTCAAAGGGTTATTTTGTCTCACCTCACTGATGATATGGATTTCAAAGGGTTCTGTGGTCTCACCTCAATGATTAAATTGGTTTCAAAGGGTTATATTGTCTCACCTCACTGATGACATGGATTTCAAAGGGTTCTATGGTCTCACCTCACTCATGACATGGGTTTCAAAGGGTTCTATAGTCTCACCTCGCCGATGACATGGGTTCCAAAGGGTTCTATGGTCTCCCTCACTGATGACATGGGTTCCAAAGGGTTCTATGGTCTCACCTCACTGATTAAATTGGTTTCAAGTGGTTCTATGGTCTCACTCACTGATGACATGGATTTCAAAGGGTTCTGTTGTCTCACCTCACTGATGAAATGGATTTCAAAGGGTTCTATGGTCTCACCTCACTCATGACATGGGTTTCAAAGGGTGCTATGGTCTCACCTCACTGATGACATGGGTTCCAAAGGGTTCTATGGTCTCACCTCACTGATTAAATTGGTTTCAAAGGGCTCCATGGTCTCACCTCACTGATTAAATTGGTTTCAAAGGGTTCTATGGTCTCACCTCACTGATTAAATTGGTTTCAAAGGGCTCCATGGTCTCACCTCACTGATTCAATTGGTTTCAAAGGGTTATGTGGTCTCACCTCACTGATTAAATTGGTTTCAAAGGTTCTATGGTCTCACTCACTGAGGACATGGGTTCTATGGTCTCACCTCACTGAGGACATGGATTTCAAGGGTTCTGTGGTCGTCACCTCACTGCATTAATTGGTTTCAAAGGGTTATTTTTGTCTCACCCTCACTGATGGATATGGAATTTCAAAGGGTTCTGTGGGTCTCACCTCAATGATTAAATTGGTTTTCAAAGGGTATATTGTCTCACCTCACTCATGACATGGGTTTCAAAGGGTGTCTATAGTCTCACCTCAGTGATGAAATGGGCTTCACAAAGGGTTCTTCTAGTGTCTCCCCTCAATGTGATGACATGGATTTCACAGGTGTCCATGGTCCTCACCTCCACTGATTAAATTGTGTTTCAAAGTGCCTCCATGGTCTCACTCTCACTGATTTAAATTGGTTTGCAAAGGGCGCCATGGTCCATCACCTCACATGATTAAATTGGCTTTTCAAAGGGTTATTTTGTCTCACCCTCACCTGACGCTATGGATTTCAAAGTGGTCACCTCACTCATGACATGGGTTTTCAAAGGGTTCAATGGTCTCCCCTCACTGATGACATGGGTTCCAAAGGGTTCTATGGTCTCACCTCACTGATTAAATTGGTTTCAAGTGTGCTTATGGTCTCCACCTCACTGATGACATGGATTTCAAAGGGTTCTGTGGTCTCACACTCACTGATGACATGGATATGTAAGGGTTCAATTGTCTCCCCTCAATGATGACATGGATTTCAAAGGGTTCCATGGTCTCACCTCACTGATTAAATTGGTTTCAAAGTGCTCCATGGTCTCACCTCACTGATTTAATTGGTTTCAAAGGGCTCCATGGTCTCACCTCACTGATTAAATTGGTTTCAAAGGGTTCTGTGGTCTCACCTCACTGATTAAATTGGTTTCAAGGGTTCATGGTCTCACCTCACTGATGATATGGATTTCAAAGGGTTCTGTGGTCTCACCTCAATGATTAAATTGGTTTCAAAGGGTTATATTGTCTCACCTCACTGATGACATGGATTTCAAAGGGTTCTATAGTCTAACCTCAGTGATGACATGGTTCAAAAGGGTTCTATGGTCTCCCCTCACTGATGACATGGATATGAAAGGGTTCAATGGTCTCCCCTCACTGATGACATGGGTTCCAAAGGGTTCTATGGTCTCACCTCACTGATTAAATTGGTTTCAAGTGGTTCTATGGTTGCTCACCTCACTGATGACCTGGATTTCAAAGGGTCTGTTGTCTCCACCTCACTGATGACATGGATTTCAAAGGGTTCTATGGTCCATCACCTCACTCCTGAAATGGTTTCAAAGGGTTCTATAGTCTCACCTCGCCGATGACAATGGGTTCCAAAGGGTTCTATGGTCTCCCCTCACTGATGACATGGGTTCCAAAGGGTTCTATGGTCTCACCTCACTGATTAAATTGGTTTCAAGTGGTTCTAATGGTCTCACCTCAACTGATGCATGATTTCAAAGGGTTCTATTGTCTCACCTCACTGATGACATGGATTTCAAAGGGTTCTATGGTCTCACCTCACTCATGACATGGGTTTCAAAGGGTTCTATGGTCTCACCTCGCCGATGACATGGGTTTCAAAGGGTTCTATGGTCTCACCTCACTGATGACATGGGTTCCAAGGGTTCCATGGTCTCACCTCACTGATTAAATTGGTTTCAAAGGGTTCTATGGTCTCACCTCACTGAGGACATGGATTTCAAAGGGTACTGTGGTCTCACCTCAGTGATTAAATTGGTTTCAAAGGGTTCTGTGGTCTCACCTCACTGATTAAATTGGTTTCAAAGGGTTCTATGGTCTCACCTCACTGATGACATGGGTTCCAAGGGTTCTATGGTCTACCCTCACTGATGACATGGGTTCCAAAGGGTTCTATGGTCTCACCTCACTGATTAAATTGGTTTCAAAGGGCTCCATGGTCTCACCTCACTGATTAAATTGGTTTCAAAGGGTTCTATGGTCTCACCTCACTGATTAAATTGGTTTCAAAGGGCTCCATGTTCTCATGTTCTCACCTCACTGATTAAATTGGTTTCAAATGGTTCTGTGGTCTCACCTCACTGATTAAATTGGTTTCAAAGGGTTCATGGTCTCACCTCACTGAGGACATGGATTTCAAAGGGTTCTGTGGTCTCACCTCACTGATTAAATTGGTTTCAAAGGGTTATTTTGTCTCACCTCACTGATGATATGGATTTCAAAGGGTTCTGTGGTCTCACCTCACTGATTAAATTGGTTTCAAAGGGTTATTTTGTCTCACCTCACTGATGACATGGATTTCAAAGGGTTCTATGGTCTCACCTCACTGATGACATGGGTTTCAAAGGGTTCTATAGTCTCACTCACTCGATGACATGGGTTTCAAAGGTTCTATGGTCTCCCTCACTGATGACATGGGTTCAAAGGGTTCTATGGTCTCACCTCACTGATTAAATTGGTTTCAAAGGGTTCTATGGTCTCACCTCACTGATGACATGGATTCAAAGGGTTCTGTTGTCTCACCTCACTGATGAAATTGGTTTCAAAGGGTTCTATGGTCTCACCTCACTGATGACATGGGTTTCAAAGGGTTCTATGGTCTCACCTCACTGATGACATGGGTTTCCAAAGGTTCTATGGTCTACCTCACTGATGACATGGGTTCAAAGGGTTCTATGGTCTCACCTCACTGATTAAATTGGTTTCAAAGGGTTCTATGGTCTCACCTCACTGATTAATTGGTTTCAAAGGCTCCATGGTCTCACCTCACTGATTAATTGGTTTCAAAGGGTTCTATGTCTCACCTCACTGATTAAATTGGTTTCAAAGGGTTTATTTTCTCACCTCACTGATGATATGGTTTCAAAGGGTTCTGTGGTCTCACCTCACTGATTAAATTGGTTTCAAAGGGTTCTATTGTCTCACCTCACTGATGACATGATTTCAAAGGGTTCTATGGTCTCACCTCACTGATGAACATGGTTTCAAAGGGTTCTATGGTCTCACCTCATGATGACATGGTTTCAAAGGGTTCTATGGTCTCCCCTCACTGATAACATGGTTTCAAAGGGTTCAATGGTCTCACCTCACTGATGACATGGTTTCAAAGGGTCTATGGTCTCACCTCACTGATTAAATTGGTTTCAAAGGGTTCCATGTCTCACCTCACTGATTAAATTGGTTTCAAAGGGTTCTATGTGGTCTCACCTCACTGAGGACATGGATTTCAAAGGGTTCTGTGGTCTCACCTCACTGATTAAATGGTTTCAAAGGGTTCTGTGGTCTCACCTCACTGATTAAATTGGTTTCAAAGGGTCTATGGTCTCACCTCACTGATGACTGGGTTCCAAAGGGTTCTATGGTCTCACCCTCACTGATGACATGGTTCCAAAGGGTTCTATGGTCTCACCTCACTGATTAAATTGTTTCAAAGGGTTCCATGGTCTCACCTCACTGATTAAATTGGTTTCAAAGGGTTCTATGGTCTCACCTCACTGATTAAATTGGTTTCAAAGGGCTCCATGTGTCTCTTATACACCTCACTGATTAAATTGGTTTCAAAGGGTTCGTGGTCTCACCTCACTGATTAAATTGGTTTCAAAGGGTTCATGGTCTCACCTCACTGATTACATGGATTTCAAAGGGTTCTATGGTCTCACCTCACTGATTAAATTGGTTTCAAAGGGTTCTTTTGTCTCACCTCACTGATGAAATGGTTTTCAAAGGTTCTGTGGTCTCACCTCACTGATTAAATTGTTTCAAAGGGTATATTGTCTCACCTCACTGATGACATGGATTTCAAAGGGTTCTATGGTCTCACCTCACTCATGACATGGGTTCAAAGGGTTCTATAGTCTCACCTCACCGATGACATGGTTCCAAAGGTTTCTATGGTCTCCCCTCACTGATGACATGGGTTCCAAAGGGTTCTATGGTCTCACCTCACTGATTAAATTGGTTTCAAAGGTTTCTATGGTCTCACCTCACTGATGACATGGTTTCAAAGGGTTCTGTGGGTCTCACCTCACTGATTAAATGGATTTCAAAGGGTTCTATGGTCTCACCTCACTGATGACATGGGTTTCAAATGGTTCTATGGTCTCACCTCACTGATGACATGGGTTCCAAAGGGTTCTATGGTCTCACCTCACTGATTAAATTGGTTTCAAAGGGTTCTATGGTCTCACCTCACTGATTAAATTGGTTTCAAGGGTTCTATGGTCTCACCTCACTGATTAAATTGGTTTCAAAAGGTTCTGTGGTCTCACCTCACTGATGACATGGTTTCAAAGGGTTCTATGGTCTCACCTCACTGATTACATGGTTTTCAAAAGGTTCTATGGTCTCACCTCACTGATGACATGGGTTTCAAAGGGTTCTATGGTCTCCCTCACTGATGAATGGGTTCCAAAGGGTTCTATGGTCTCACCTCACTGATGACATGGGTTTCAAAGGGTTCTATGGTCTCACCCTCACTGATGACATGGTTTCAAAGGTTTCTATGGTCTCACCTCACTGATTAAATTGGTTTCAAAGGGTTCCATGTCCTCACCTCACTGATGAAATATGGTTTCAAAGGTTCTATGGTCTCACCTCACTGATTAAAATTGGTTTCAAAGGGTTCCATGGTCTCACCTCACTGATTAATTGGTTTCAAAGGTTCTATGGTCTCACCTCACTGATTAATTGGTTTCAAAGGGTTTTTGGTCTCACCTCACTGATGACATGGATTTCAAAGGGTTCTGTGGTCTCACCTCACTGATTAAATTGGTTTCAAAGGGTTCTATTGTCTCACCTCACTGATGACATGGATTTCAAAGGTTCTATGGTCTCACCTCACGATGACATTGGTTTCAAAGGGTTCTATGGTCTCACCTCACTGATGACATGGGTTCAAAGGGTTCTATGGTCTCCCCTCACTGATACATGGTTTCAAAGGTTCTATGTCTCCCCTCACTGATGACATGGGTTTTCAAAGGGTTCTATGGTCTCACCTCACTGATGACATGGGTTTCAAAGGGTTCCATGGTCTCACCTCACCTCAATGATTAATTGGGTTTCAAAGGGTTCTATGGTCTCACCTCACTGATGACATGGTTTCAAAGGGTTCTGTGGTCTCACCTCACTGTTAAATTGGTTTCAAGGGTCTATGGTCTCACCTCACTGATTAAATTGGTTCAAAGGGTGCTTTGGTCTCACCTCACTGATGACATGGGTTCCAAGGTTCTATGGTCTACCCTCACTGATGACATGGGTTTCAAAGGGTTCTATGGTCTCACCTCACTGATTAAATTGGTTTCAAAGGGCTCCATGGTCTCACCTCACTGTCACTGATAAATTGGTTTCAAAGGGTTCTATGGTCTCACCTCACTGATTAAATTGGTTTCAAAGGCTCCATGGTCTCACCTCACTCCTGATTAATTGGTTTCAAAGGGTTCTGTTGTCTCACCTCACTGATAAATGGTTTCAAAGGGTTCTATGGTCTCACCTCACTGATGACATGGATTCAAAGGTTCTATGGTCTCACCTCACTGATTAAATTGGTTTCAAAGGGTTCTTTTGTCTCACCTCACTGATGACATGGATTTCAAAGGTTCTTGTGGTCTCACCTCACTGATTAAATTGGTTTCAAAGGGTTATATGTCTCACCTCACTGATGACATGGATTTCAAAGGGTTCTATGGTCTCACCTCACTCATGACATGGGTTTCAAAGGGTTCTATAGTCTCACTCACCCCTCGCCGATGACATGGGTTTCCAAAGGGTTCTATGGTCTCATTCACCTCCACTGATGACATGGATTTCAAAGGGTTCTGTGGTCTCACCTCACTGATAAATGGTTTCAAAGGGTTTCTATGGTCTCACCCTCACTGATGAAATTGGTTTCAAAGGGTTCTATGGTCTCACCCTCACTGATGACATGGGTTTCAAAGGGTTTCTATGGTCTCACCTCACTGATTAAATTGGTTTCAAAGGGCTCCATGGTCTCACCTCACTGATTAAATTGGTTTCAAAGGGTTCCATGGTCTCACCTCACTGATTACATTGTTTCAAAGGGTTCTATGGTCTCACCTCACTGATTAAAATTGGTTTTCAAAGGGTTCCATGTTCTCACCTCACTGATTAAATTGGTTTCAAAGGTTCTTTGGTCTCACCTCACTGATTAAATTGGTTTCAAAGGGTTCTTT
>NW_022264752.1:0-18712 GCF_002021735.2 Oncorhynchus kisutch
CCAGGGTAATATAATGACAGTGGATGGAAGACCAGGGTAATATAATGACAGTAGAGGGTAGACCAGGGATATATAATGACAGCAGATGGTATACCAGGGTAATATATTGACAGTAGAAGGTAATATAATGACAGTAGATGGTAGACCAGGGTAATATAATGACAGTAGATTGGGACCAGGGTAATATAATGACAGTAGAGGGTAGACCAGGGTAATAGAGTGACAGTTTATGGTAGACCAGGGTAAGTAATGACAGTAGATGGTAGACCAGGGTAATATAATGACAGTAGCGGGTATACCAGGGTATTATAATGACAGTAGATGGAAGACAAGGTAATATAAGACAGTAGATAGACCAGGGTAATATAATGACAGTAGTGACCAGGGTAATATAATGACAGTAGATGGTAGACCAGGGTATTATAATGAAAGTAGAGGGTAGACCAGGGTAATATAATGACAGTAGATGGCAGACCAGGGTAATATAATGACAGTAGATGGTAGACCAGGGTAATATAATGACAGTGGATGGAAGACCAGGGTAATATAATGACAGTAGATGGTAGACCAGGGTAATATAATGACAGTAGATAGTAGACCAGGGTAATATAATGACAGTTTGGGTAGACCAGGGTAATATAATGACAGTAGATGGTAGACCAGGGTAATATAATGACAGTAGAGGGTAGACCAGGGTAATATAATGATAGTAGATGGTAGACAGGGTAATATAATGAAGTAGATGGTAGACCAGGGTAATATAATGACAGTAGAGAGGAGACCAGGGTATATAATGACAGTAGATGGTAACCAGGGTAATATAATGACAGTAGATGACCAGGGTAATATAATGACAGTAGAGGGTAGACCAGGGTAATATAATGACAGTAGTATGGTTGACCAGGGTAATATAATGACAGTATATGGTAGACCAGGGTAATATAATGACAGTAGATGTTAGACCAGGGTACGATAATGACAGTAGATGGTAGACCAGGGTGATATAATGACAGTAGATGGTAGACCAGGGTAATATAATGACAGTAGATGGTAGACCAGGGCAATATATGACAGTAGATAGTAGACCAGGGTAATATAATGACAGTATAGGGTAGACCAGGGTAAATAATGACAGTAGATAGTAGACCAGGGTAATATAATGACAGTATGGGTAGACCAGGGTAATATAATGACAGTAGATGGTAGGCCAGGGTAATATAATGACAGTAGAGGGTAGACCAGGGTAATATAATGACAGTAGATGGTAGACCAGGGTAATATAATGACAGTAGATGGTAGACCAGGGTAATATAATGACAGTAGATGGTAGACCAGGGTAATATAATGACAGTAGAGAGGAGACCAGGGTAATATAATGACAGTAGATGGTAAACCAGGGTAATATAATGACAGTAGATGGTAGACCAGGGTAATATAATGACAGTAGATGGTAGACCAGGGTAATATAATGACAGTAGATGGTATACCAGGGTAATATAATGACAGTAGATAGACCAGGGTAATATAATGACAGTAGTGACCAGGGTAATATAATGACAGTAGATGGTAGACCAGGGTATTATAATGACAGTAGAGGGTAGACCAGGGTAATATAATGACAGTAGATGGTAGACCAGGGTAATATAATGACAGTATATGGTAGACCAGGGTAATATAATGACAGTAGATGGTAGACCAGGGTAATATAATGACAGTAGAGGTAGACCAGGGTATATAATGACAGTAGATGGTAACCAGGGTATATATTGACAGTAGAAGGTAATATAATGACAGTAGATGGTAGACCAGGGTAATATAATGACAGTAGATTGTGACCAGGGTAATATAATGACAGTAGAGGGTAGACCAGGGTAATATAGTGACAGTTTATGGTAGACCAGGGTAATATAATGACAGTAGATGGTAGACCAGGGTAATATAATGACAGTAGAGGTAGACCAGGGTAATATAATGACAGTAGATGGTAGACCAGGGTAATATAAAGACAGTAGATAGACCAGGGTAATATAATGACAGTAGTGACCAGGGTAATATAATGACAGTAGATGGTAGACCAGGGTAATATAATGACAGTAGAGGGTAGACCAGGGTAATATAATGACAGTAGATGGCAGACCAGGGTAATATAATGACAGTATATGGTAGACCAGGGTAATATAATGACAGTGGATGGAAGACCAGGGTAATTATATATGACAGTAGATGGTAGACCAGGGTAATATAATGACAGTAGATAGTAGACCAGGGTAATATAATGACAGTTTAGGGTAGACCAGGGTTAATATAATGACAGTAGATGGTAGGCCAGGCTAATATAATGACAGTAGAGGGTAGACCAGGGTAATATAATGATAGTAGATGGTAGACCAGGGTAATATAATGAAAGTAGATGGTAGACCAGGGTAATATAATGACAGTAGAGAGGAGACCAGGGTAATATAATGACAGTAGATGGTAAACCAGGGTAATATAATGACAGTAGATAGACCAGGGTAATATAATGACAGTAGAGGGTAGACCAGGGTAATATAATGACAGTGTATGGTAGACCAGGGTAATATAATGACAGTATATGGTAGACCAGGGTAATATAATGACAGTAGATGGTAGACCAGGGTAATATAATGACAGTAGATGGTAGACCAGGGTAATATAATGACAGTAGATGGTAGACCAGGGTAATAAAATGACAGTAGATGGTAGGCCAGGCTAATATAATGACAGTAGATAGTAGACCAGGGTAATATAATGACAGTATAGGGTAGACCAGGGTAATATAATGACAGTAGATAGTAGACCAGGGTAATATAATGACAGTATAGGGTAGACCAGGGTAATATAATGACAGTAGATGGTAGGCCAGGCTAATGTAATGACAGTAGAAGGTAGACCAGGGTAATATAATGACAGTAGATGGTAGACCAGGGTAATATAATGACAGTAGATGGTAGACCAGGGTAATATAATGACAGTAGAGGGTAGACCAGGGTAATATAATGACAGTAGAGAGGAAACCAGGGTAATATAATGACAGTAGATGGTAAACCAGGGTATTATAATGACAGTAGATGGTACACCAGGGTAAAATAATGACAGTAGATGGTAGACCAGGGTAATATAATGACAGTAGATGGTATACCAGGGTAATATAATGACAGTAGATAGACCAGGGTAATATAATGACAGTAGTGACCAGGGTAATATAATGACAGTAGATGGTAGACCAGGGTAATATAATGAAAGTAGAGGGTAGACCAGGGTAATATAATGACAGTAGATGGCAGACCAGGGTAATATAATGACAGTATATGGTAGACCAGGGTAATATAATGACAGTGGATGGAAGATCAGGGTAATATAATGACAGTAGAGGGTAGACCAGGGATATATAATGACAGCAGATGGTATACCAGGGTAATATATTGACAGTAGAAGGTAATATAATGACAGTAGATGGTAGACCAGGGTAATATAATGACAGTAGATTGTGACCAGGGTAATATAATGACAGTAGAGGGTAGACCAGGGTAATATAGTGACAGTAGATGGTAGACCAGGGTAATATAATGACAGTAGAGGGTATACCAGGGTATTATAATGACAGTAGATGGTAGACCAGGGTAATATAATGACAGTAGATAGACCAGGGTAATATAATGACAGTAGTGACCAGGGTAATATAATGACAGTAGATGGTAGACCAGGGTATTATAATGACAGTAGAGGGTAGACCAGGGTAATATAATGACAGTAGATGGTAGACCAGGGTAATATAATGACAGTAGATGGTAGACCAGGGTAATATAATGACAGTAGATGGTAGACCAGGGTAATATAATGACAGTAGATGGTAGACCAGGGTAATATAATGACAGTAGATAGTAGACCAGGGTAATATAATGACAGTATAGGGTAGACCAGGGTAATATAATGACAGTAGATGGTAGACCAGGGTAATATAATGACAGTAGAGGGTAGACCAGGGTAATATAATGACAGTAGATGGTAGACCAGGGTAATATAATGACAGTAGAGAGGAGACCAGGGTAATATAATGACAGTAGATGGTAGACCAGGGTAATATAATGACAGTAGATAGACCAGGGTAATATAATGACAGTAGAGGGTAGACCAGGGTAATATAATGACAGTGTATGGTAGACCAGGGTAATATAATGACAGTAGATGGTAGACCAGGGTAATATAATGACAGTAGATGTTAGACCAGGGTAATATAATGACAGTAGATGGTAGACCAGGGTGATATAATGACAGTAGATGGTAGACAAGGGTAATAAAATGACAGTAGATGGTAGACCAGGCTAATATAATGACAGTAGATAGTAGACCAGGGTAATATAATGACAGTAGAGGGTAGACCAGGGTAATATAATGACAGTAGATAGTAGACCAGGGTAATATAATGACAGTATAGGGTAGACCAGGGTAATATAATGACAGTAGATGGTAGGCCAGGCTAATGTAATGACAGTAGAAGGTAGACCAGGGTAATATAATGACAGTAGATGGTAGACCAGGGTAATATAATGACAGTAGATGGTAGACCAGGGTAATATAATGACAGTAGAGGGTAGACCAGGGTAATATAATGACAGTAGAGAGGAAACCAGGGTAATATAATGACAGTAGATGGTAAACCAGGGTAATATAATGACAGTAGATGGTAGACCAGGGTAATATAATGACAGTAGATGGTAGACCAGGGTAATAGATTGACAGTAGATGGTAGACCAGGGTAATATAATGACAGTAGAGACCAGGGTAATATAATGACAGTAGAGGTAGACCAGGGTAATATAATGACAGTAGATAGTAGACCAGGGTAATATAATGACAGTAGATGGTAGACCAGGGTAATATAATGACAGATGGTAGACCAGGGTAATATATTGACAGTAGATGGTAGACCAGGGTAATATAGTGACAGTAGAGGGTAATATAGTGACAGTATATAGTAGACCAGGTTAATATAATGACAGTAGATGGTAGACGAGGTAATATAGTGACAGTAGATGGTAGACAGGGTAATATAATGACAGTAGAGGGTAGACCAGGGATATATAATGACAGCAGATGGTATACCAGGGTAATATATTGACAGAAGAAGGTAATATAATGACAGTAGATGGTAGACCAGGGTAATATAATGACAGTAGATTGTGACCAGGGTAATATAATGACAGTAGAGGGTAGACCAGGGTAATATAGTGACAGTGGATGGAAGACCAGGGTAATATAATGACAGTAGATGGTAGACCAGGGTAATATAATGACAGTAGATAGTAGACCAGGGTAATATAATGACAGTTTAGGGTAGACCAGGGTAATATAATGACAGTAGATGGTTAGCCAGGCTAATATAACGACAGTAGAGGTTAGACCAGGGTAATATAATGATAGTAGATGGTAGACCAGGGTAATATAATGAAAGTAGATGGTAGACCAGGGTAATATAATGACAGTAGAGAGGAGACCAGGGTAATATAATGACAGTGTATGGTAGACCAGGGTAATATAATGACAGTATATGGTAGGACCAGGGTAATATAATGACAGTAGATGTTAGACCAGGGTAAGATAATGACAGTAGTGACCAGGGTAATATAATGACAGTAGATGGTAGACCAGGGTATTATAATGAAAGTAGAGGGTAGACCAGGGTAATATAATGACAGTAGATGGTAGACAAGGGTAATATAAAGACAGTAGATAGACCAGGGTAATATAATGACAGTAGTGACCAGGGTAATATAATGACAGTAGATGGTAGACCAGGGTATTATAATGAAAGTAGAGGGTAGACCAGGGTAATATAATTGACAGTAGATGGCAGACCAGGGTAATATAATGACAGTATATGGTAGACTAGGGTAATATAATGACAGTGGATGGAAGACCAGGGTAATATAATGACAGTAGATGGTAGACCAGGGTAATATAATGACAGTAGATAGTAGACCAGGGTAATATAATGACAGTTAGGGTAGACCAGGGTAATATAATGAAAGTAGATGTAGGCCAGGCTAATATAATGACAGTAGAGGGTAGACCAGGGTAATATAATGATAGTAGATGGTAGACCAGGGTAATATAATGGAAAGTAGATGGTAGACCAGGGTAATATAATGACAGTAGAGAGGAGACCAGGGTAATATAATGACAGTAGATGGTAAACCAGGGTAATATAATGACAGTAGATAGACCAGGGTAATATAATGACAGTAGAGGGTAGACCAGGGTAATATAATGACAGTGTATGGTTGACCAGGGTAATATAATGACAGTATATGGTAGACCAGGGTAACTATAATGACAGTAGATGTTAGACCAGGGTAAGATAATGACCAGTAGATGGTAGACCAGGGTGATATAATGACAGTAGATGGTAGACAAGGGTAATAAAATGACAGTAGATGGTAGGCCAGGCTAATATAATGACAGTAGATAGTAGACCAGGGTAATATAATGACAGTATAGGGTAGACCAGGGTAATATAATGAACGTAGATAGTAGACCAGGGTAATATAATGACAGTATAAGGGTAGACCAGGGTAATATAATGACAGTAGATGGTAGGCCAGGCTAATGTAATGACAGTAGAAGGTAGACCAGGGTAATATAATGACAGTAGATGGTAGACCAGGGTAATATAATGACAGTAGATGGTAGACCAGGGTAATATAATGACAGTAGAGGGTAGACCAGGGTAATATAATGACAGTAGAGAGGAAACCAGGGTAATATAATGACAGTAGATGGTAAACCAGGGTAATATAATGACAGTAGATGGTAGACCAGGGTAATATAATGACAGTAGATGTTAGACCAGGGTAATAGAATGACAGTAGATGGTAGACCAGGGTAATATAATGACAGTAGAGACCAGGGTAATATAATGACAGTAGAGTGTAGACCAGGGTAATATAGTGACAGTAGATAGTAGACCAGGGTAATATAATGACAGTAGATGGTAGACCAGGGTAATATAGTGACAGATGGTAGACCAGGGTAATAGAATGACAGTAGATGGTAGACCAGGGTAATATAGTGACAGTAGAGGGTAATATAATGACAGTATATAGTAGACCAGGTTAATATAATGACAGTAGATGGTAGACCAGGGTAATATAATGACAGTAGATGGTAGACCAGGGTAATATAATGACAGTAGAGGGTAGACCAGGGATATATAATGACAGCAGATGGTATACCAGGGTAATATAATGACAGAAGAAGGTAATATAATGACAGTAGATGGTAGACCAGGGTAATATAATGACAGTAGATTGTGACCAGGGTAATATAATGACAGTAGAGGGTAGACCAGGGTAATATAATGACAGTGGATGGAAGACCAGGGTAATATAATGACAGTAGATGGTAGACCAGGGTAATATAATGACAGTAGATAGTAGACCAGGGTAATATAATGACAGTTTAGGGTAGACCAGGGTAATATAATGACAGTAGATGGTAGGCCAGGGTAATATAATGACAGTAGAGGTAGACCAGGGTAATATAATGACAGTAGATGGTAGACCAGGGTAATATAATGAAAGTAGATGGTAGACCAGGGTAATATAATGACAGTAGAGAGGAGACCAGGGTAATATAATGACAGTAGTATGGTAGACCAGGGTAATATAATGACAGTAGATGGTAGACCAGGGTAATATAATGACAGTAGATGTTAGACCAGGGTAAGATAATGACAGTAGGAGACCAGGGTAATATAATGACAGTAGATGGTAGACCAGGGTAATATAATGACAGTAGAGGGTAGACCAGGGTAATATAATGACAGTAGATGGTAGACAAGGGTAATATAAAGACAGTAGATAGACCAGGGTAATATAATGACAGTAGTGACCAGGGTAATATAATGACAGTAGATGGTAGACCAGGGTATTATAATGACAGTAGAGGGTAGACCAGGGTAATATAATGACAGTAGATGGTAGACCAGGGTAATATAATGACAGTAGATGGTAGACCAGGGTAATATAATGACAGTAGATGGTAGACCAGGGTAATATAATGACAGTAGATGGTAGACCAGGGTATAATGACAGTAGATAGTAGACCAGGGTAATATAATGACAGTAGGGTAGACCAGGGTAATATAATGACAGTAGATGGTAGACCAGGGTAATATAATGACAGTAGAGGGTAGACCAGGGTAATATAATGACAGTAGATGGTAGACCAGGGTAATATAATGACAGTAGAGGGTAGACCAGGGTAATATAATGACAGTAGATGGTAGACCAGGGTAATATAATGACAGTAGATGGTAGACCAGGGTAATATAATGACAGTAGATGGAAGACCAGGGTAATATAATGACAGTAGATGGTAGACCAGGGTAATATAATGACAGTAGATAGTAGACCAGGGTAATATAATGACAGTTTAGGGTAGACCAGGGTAATATAATGACAGTAGATGGTAGACCAGGCTAATATAATGACAGTAGAGGGTAGACCAGGGTAATATAATGACAGTAGATGGTAGACCAGGGTAATATAATGACAGTAGATGGTAGACCAGGGTAATATAATGACAGTAGAGAGGAGACCAGGGTAATATAATGACAGTAGATGGTAAACCAGGGTAATATAATGACAGTAGATAGACCAGGGTAATATAATGACAGTAGAGGGTAGACCAGGGTAATATAATGACAGTAGTATGGTAGACCAGGGTAATATAATGACAGTATATGGTAGACCAGGGTAATATAATGACAGTAGATGTTAGACCAGGGTAATATAATGACAGTAGATGGTAGACCAGGGTGATATAATGACAGTAGATGGTAGACCAGGGTAATATAATGACAGTAGATGGTAGACCAGGGTAATATAATGACAGTAGATGGTAGACCAGGGTAATATAATGACAGTAGGGTAGACCAGGGTAATATAATGACAGTAGATAGTAGACCAGGGTAATATAATGACAGTATAGGGTAGACCAGGGTAATATAATGACAGTAGATGGTAGGCCAGGCTAATATAATGACAGTAGAAGGTAGACCAGGGTAATATAATGACAGTAGATGGTAGACCAGGGTAATATAATGACAGTAGATGGTAGACCAGGGTAATATAATGACAGTAGAGGGTAGACCAGGGTAATATAATGACAGTAGAGAGGAGACCAGGGTAATATAATGACAGTAGATGGTAGACCAGGGTAATATAATGACAGTAGATGGTAGACCAGGGTAATATAATGACAGTAGATGGTAGACCAGGGTAATATAATGACAGTAGATGGTAGACCAGGGTAATATAATGACAGTAGAGACCAGGGTAATATAATGACAGTAGAGTGTAGACCAGGGTAATATAGTGACAGTAGATAGTAGACCAGGGTAATATAATGACAGTAGATGGTAGACCAGGGTAATATAATGACAGATGGTAGACCAGGGTAATATAATGACAGTAGATGGTAGACCAGGGTAATATAATGACAGTAGAGGGTAATATAATGACAGTATATAGTAGACCAGGTAATATAATGACAGTAGATGGTAGACCAGGGTAATATAATGACAGTAGATGGTAGACCAGGGTAATATAATGACAGTAGAGGGTAGACCAGGGTAATATAATGACAGTAGATGGTAGACCAGGGTAATATATGACAGAAGAAGGTAATATAATGACAGTAGATGGTAGACCAGGGTAATATAATGACAGTAGATGGTAGACCAGGGTAATATAATGACAGTAGAGGGTAGACCAGGGTAATATAATGACAGTAGATGGAAGACCAGGGTAATATAATGACAGTAGATGGTAGACCAGGGTAATATAATGACAGTAGATAGTAGACCAGGGTAATATAATGACAGTAGGGTAGACCAGGGTAATATAATGACAGTAGATGGTAGACCGGGTAATATAATGACAGTAGAGGTAGACCAGGGTAATATAATGACAGTAGATGGTAGACCAGGGTAATATAATGACAGTAGATGGTAGACCAGGGTAATATAATGACAGTAGAGGGAGACCAGGGTAATATAATGACAGTGTATGGTAGACCAGGGTAATATAATGACAGTAGATGGTAGACCAGGGTAATATAATGACAGTAGATGGTAGACCAGGGTAATATAATGACAGTAGTAGACCAGGGTAATATAATGACAGTAGATGGTAGACCAGGGTAATATAATGACAGTAGAGGGTAGACCAGGGTAATATAATGACAGTAGATGGTAGACAAGGGTAATATAAAGACAGTAGATAGACCAGGGTAATATAATGACAGTAGTGACCAGGGTAATATAATGACAGTAGATGGTAGACCAGGGTAATATAATGACAGTAGAGGGTAGACCAGGGTAATATAATGACAGTAGATGGCAGACCAGGGTAATATAATGACAGTAGATGGTAGACCAGGGTAATATAATGACAGTGGATGGAAGGACCAGGGTAATATAATGACAGTAGATGGTAGACCAGGGTAATATAATGACAGTAGATAGTAGACCAGGGTAATATAATGACAGTTTAGGGTAGACCAGGGTAATATAATTGAAAGTAGCATGGTAGGCCAGGCTAATATAATGACAGTAGAGGGTAGACCAGGGTAATATAATGATAGTAGATTGGTAGACCGGTGGTATATAATGAAAGTAGATGGTAGACCAGGGTAATATAATGGACAGTAGAGAGGAGACCAGGGTAATATAATGACAGTAGATGGTAAACCAGGGTAATATAATGACAGTAGATAGACCAGGGTAATATAATGACAGTAGAGGGTAGACCAGGGTAATATAATGACAGTGTATGGTTGACCCAGGGTAATATAATGACAGTATATGGTCGACCAGGGTAATATAATGACAGTAGATGTTAGACCAGGGTAAGATAATGCCAGTAGATGGTAGACCAGGGTGATATAATGACAGTAGATGATAGACAAGGGTAATAAAATGACAGTAGATGGTAGGCCAGGCTAATATAATGACAGTAGATAGTAGACCAGGGTAATATAATGACAGTATAGGGTAGACCAGGGTAATATAATGACAGTAGATAGTAGACCAGGGTAATATAATGACAGTATAGGGTAGACCAGGGTAATATAATGACAGTAGATGGTAGGCCAGGCTAATGTAATGACAGTAGAAGGTAGACCAGGGTAATATAATGACAGTAGATGGTAGACCAGGGTAATATAATGACAGTAGATGGTAGACCAGGGTAATATAATGACAGTAGAGACCAGGGTAATATAATGACAGTAGAGGGTAGACCAGGGTAATATAGTGACAGTAGATAGTAGACCAGGTTAATATAATGACAGTAGATGGTAGACGAGGGTAATATAGTGACAGATGGTAGACCAGGGTAATAGATTGACAGTAGATGGTAGACCAGGGTAATATAGTGACAGTAGAGGGTAATATAGTGACAGTATATAGTAGACCAGGTTAATATAATGACAGTAGATGGTAGACGAGGGTAATATAGTGACAGTAGATGGTAGACCAGGGTAATATAATGACAGTAGAGGGTAGACCAGGGATATATAATGACAGCAGATGGTATACCAGGGTAATATATTGACAGAAGAAGGTACTATAATGACAGTAGATGGTAGACCAGGGTAATATAATGACAGTAGATTGTGACCAGGGTAATATAATGACAGTAGAGGGTAGACCAGGGTAATATAGTGACAGTGGATGGAAGACCAGGGTAATATAATGACAGTAGATGGTAGACCAGGGTAATATAATGACAGTAGATAGTAGACAGGGTATATAATGACAGTTTAGGGTAGACCAGGGTAATAATGACAGTAGATGGTAGGCCAGGCTAATATAACGACAGTAGAGGTTAGACCAGGGTAATATAATGATAGTAGATGGTAGACCAGGGTAATATAATGAAAGTAGATGGTAGACCAGGGTAATATAATGACAGTAGAGAGGAGACCAGGGTAATATAATGACAGTGTATGGTAGACCAGGGTAATATAATGACAGTATATGGTAGACCAGGGTAATATAATGACAGTAGATGTTAGACCAGGGTAAGATAATGACAGTAGTGACCAGGGTAATATAATGACAGTAGATGGTAGACCAGGGTATTATAATGAAAGTAGAGGGTAGACCAGGGTAATATAATGACAGTAGATGGCAGACCAGGGTAATATAATGACAGTATATGGTAGACCAGGGTAATATAATGACAGTGGATGGAAGACCAGGGTAATATAATGACAGTAGAGGGTAGACCAGGGATATATAATGACAGCAGATGTATACCAGGGTAATATATTGACAGTAGAAGGTAATATAATGACAGTAGATGGTAGACCAGGGTAATATAATGACAGTAGATTGTGACCAGGGTAATATAATGACAGTAGAGGGTAGACCAGGGTAATATAGTGACAGTTTATGGTAGACCGGGTAATGTAATGACAGTAGATGGTAGACCAGGGTAATATAATGACAGTAGAGGGTAGACCAGGGTAATATAATGACAGTAGATGGTAGACAGGGTAATATAAGACAGTAGATAGACCAGGGTAATATAATGACAGTATTGACCAGGGTAATATAATGACAGTAGATGGTAGACCAGGGTAATATAATGACAGTAGATTGTGACCAGGGTAATATAATGACAGTAGAGGGTAGACCAGGGTAATATAATGACAGTAGATGGAAGACCAGGGTAATATAATGACAGTAGATGGTAGACCAGGGTAATATAATGACAGTAGAGAGTAGACCAGGGTAATATAATGACAGTTAGGGTAGACCAGGGTAATATAATGACAGTAGATGGTAGGCCAGGGTAATATAATGACAGTAGAGGTTAGACCAGGGTAATATAATGATAGTAGATGGTAGACCAGGGTAATATAATGAAAGTAGATGGTAGACCAGGGTAATATAATGACAGTAGAGAGGAGACCAGGGTAATATAATGACAGTGTATGGTAGACCAGGGTAATATAATGACAGTATATGGTAGACCAGGGTAATATAATGACAGTAGATGTTAGACCAGGGTAAGATAATGACAGTAGAGACCAGGGTAATATAATGACAGT
The DNA here is from genome assembly GCF_002021735.2 of Oncorhynchus kisutch. NCBI lineage: Eukaryota > Metazoa > Chordata > Actinopteri > Salmoniformes > Salmonidae > Oncorhynchus > Oncorhynchus kisutch. The sequence continues at coordinate 13,144 of NW_022264752.1, forward strand.
AGATGGTAGACCAGGGTATTATAATGAAAGTAGAGGGTAGACCAGGGTAATATAATGACAGTAGATGGTAGACAAGGGTAATATAAAGACAGTAGATAGACCAGGGTAATATAATGACAGTAGTGACCAGGGTAATATAATGACAGTAGATGGTAGACCAGGGTATTATAATGAAAGTAGAGGGTAGACCAGGGTAATATAATGACAGTAGATGGCAGACCAGGGTAATATAATGACAGTATATGGTAGACCAGGGTAATATAATGACAGTGGATGGAAGACCAGGGTAATATAATGACAGTAGATGGTAGACCAGGGTAATATAATGACAGTAGATAGTAGACCAGGGTAATATAATGACAGTTTTTAGGGGTAGGACCAGGGGTAATATAATGAAAGGTAGATGTAGGCCAGGCTAATATAATGACAGTAGAGGGTAGACCAGGGTATATAATGATAGTAGATGGTAGACCAGGGTATATAATGAAAGTAGATGGTAGACCAGGGTAATATAATGACAGTAGAGAGGAGACCAGGGTAATATAATGACAGTAGATGGTAAACCAGGGTAATATAATGACAGTAGATAGACCAGGGTAATATAATGAAAGTAGAGGGTAGACCAGGGTAATATAATGACAGTGTATGGTTGACCAGGGTAATATAATGACAGTATATGTAGACCAGGGTAATATAATGACAGTAGATGTTAGACCAGGGTAAGATAATGACAGTAGATGGTAGAACCAGGGTGGATATAATGACAGTAAGATGGTAGACAAGGGTAATAAAATGACAGTAGATGGTAGGCCAGGCTAATATAATGACAGTACGATAGTAGACCAGGGTAATATAATGACAGTATAGGGTAGACCAGGGTAATATAATGACAGTAGATAGTAGACCAGGGTAATATAATGACAGTATCGGGTAGACCAGGGTAATATAATGACAGTAGATGGTAGGCCAGGCTAATGTAATGACAGTAGAAGGTAGACCAGGGTAATATAATGACAGTAGATGGTAGACCAGGGTAATATAATGACAGTAATGGTAGACCAGGGTAATATAATGACAGTAGAGGGTAGACCAGGGTAATATATGACAGTAGAGAGGAAACCAGGGTAATATAATGACAGTAGATGGTAAACCAGGGTATATAATGACAGTAGATGGTAGACCAGGGTAATATAATGACAGTCGATGTTAGACCAGGGTAATAGATTGACAGGTAGATGGTAGACCAGGGTAATATAATGACAGTAGAGACCAGGGTAATATAATGACAGTAGAGTGTAGACCAGGGTAATATAGTGACAGTAGATAGTAGACCAGGTTAATATAATGACAGTAGATGGTAGACGAGGGTAATATAGTGACAGATGGTAGACCAGGGTAATAGATTGACAGTAGATGGTAGACCAGGGTAATATAGTGACAGTAGAGGGTAATATAGTGACAGTATATAGTAGACCAGGTTAATATAATGACAGTAGATGGTAGACGAGGGTAATATAGTGACAGTAGATGGTAGACCAGGGTAATATAATGACAGTAGAGGGTAGACCAGGGATATATAATGACAGCAGATGGTATACCAGGGTAATATATTGACAGAAGAAGGTAATATAATGACAGTAGATGGTAGACCATGGTAATATAATGACAGTAGATTGTGACCAGGGTAATATAATGACAGTAGAGGGTAGACCAGGGTAATATAGTGACAGTGGATGGAAGACCAGGGTAATATAATGACAGTAGATGGTAGACCAGGGTAATATAATGACAGTAGATAGTAGACCAGGGTAATATAATGACAGTTTAGGGTAGACCAGGGTAAAATAATGACAGTAGATGGTAGGCCAGGCTAATATAACGACAGTAGAGGTTAGACCAGGGTAATATAATGATAGTAGATGGTAGACCAGGGTAATATAATGAAAGTAGATGGTAGACCAGGGTAATATAATGACAGTAGAGAGGAGACCAGGGTAATATAATGACAGTGTATGGTAGACCAGGGTAATATAATGACAGTATATGGTAGACCAGGGTAATATAATGACAGTAGATGTTAGACCAGGGTAAGATAATGACAGTAGTGACCAGGGTAATATAATGACAGTAGATGGTAGACCAGGGTATTATAATGAAAGTAGAGGGTAGACCAGGGTAATATAATGACAGTAGATGGCAGACCAGGGTAATATAATGACAGTATATGGTAGACCAGGGTAATATAATGACAGTGGATGGAAGACCAGGGTAATATAATGACAGTAGAGGGTAGACCAGGGATATATAATGACAGCAGATGGTATACCAGGGTAATATATTGACAGTAGAAGGTAATATAATGACAGTAGATGGTAGACCAGGGTAATATAATGACAGTAGATTGTGACCAGGGTAATATAATGACAGTAGAGGGTAGACCAGGGTAATATAGTGACAGTTTATGGTAGACCAGGGTAATGTAATGACAGTAGATGGTAGACCAGGGTAATATAATGACAGTAGAGGGTATACCAGGGTATTATAATGACAGTAGATGGTAGACAAGAGTAATATAAAGACAGTAGATAGACCAGGGTAATATAATGACAGTAGTGACCAGGGTAATATAATGACAGTAGATGGTAGACCAGGGTATTATAATGAAAGTAGAGGGTAGACCAGGGTAATATAATGACAGGAGATGGCAGACCAGGGTATATAATGACAGTATATGGTAGACAGGGTAATATAATGACAGTGGATGGAAGACCAGGGTAATATAATGACAGTAGATGGTAGACCAGGGTAATATAATGACAGTAGATAGTAGACCAGGGTAATAAATGACAGTAGAGGGTAGACCAGGGTAATATAATGACAGTAGATGGTAGGCAGGGTAATATAATGACAGTAGAGGGTAGACCAGGGTAATATAATGACAGTAGATGGTAGACCAGGGTAATATAATGACAGTAGATGGTAGACCAGGGTAATATAATGACAGTAGAGGTAGACCAGGGTAAATAATGACAGTAGATGGTAGACCAGGGTAATATAATGACAGTAGATAGACCAGGGTAATATAATGACAGTAGAGGGTAGACCAGGGTAATATAATGACAGTAGATGGTAGACCAGGGTAATATAATGACAGTATATGGTAGACCAGGGTAATATAATGACAGTAGATGTTAGACCAGGGTAAGATAATGACAGTAGATGGTAGACCAGGGTGATATAATGACAGTAGATGGTAGACCAGGGTAATAAAATGACAGTAGATGGTAGACCAGGGTAATATAATGACAGTAGATGGTAGACCAGGGTAATATAATGACAGTAGAGGGTAGACCAGGGTAATATAATGACAGTAGATAGTAGACCAGGGTAATATAATGACAGTATAGGGTAGACCAGGGTAATATAATGACAGTAGATGGTAGACCAGGGTAATATAATGACAGTATAGGGTAGACCAGGGTAATATAATGACAGTAGATGGTAGGCCAGGCTAATATAATGACAGTAGAGGGTAGACCAGGGTAATATAATGACAGTAGATGGTAGACCAGGGTAATATAATGAAAGTAGATGGTAGACCAGGGTAATATAATGACAGTAGAGAGGAGACCAGGGTAATATAATGACAGTAGATGGTAAACCAGGGTAATATAATGACAGTAGAAGGTAGACCAGGGTAATATAATGACAGTAGATGGTAGACCAGGGTAATATAATGACAGTAGATGGTAGACCAGGGTAATATAATGACAGTAGAGACCAGGGTAATATAATGACAGTAGAGGGTAGACCAGGGTAATATAATGACAGTAGATGGTAGACCAGGGTAATATAATGACAGTAGATGGTAGACCAGGGTAATATAATGACAGTATATGGTAGACCAGGGTGATATAATGACAGTAGATGGTAGACCAGGGTAATATAATGACAGTAGATGGTAGACCAAGGGTAATATAATTATAGGAGATGGTAGACCAGGGTAATATAATGACAGTAGATGGAAGACCAGGGTAATATAATGACAGTAGATGGTAGACCAGGGTAATATAATGTCAGTAGATGGTAGACCAGGGTAATATAATGACAGTAGATAGACCAGGGTAATATAATGACAGTAGAAGGTAATATAATGACAGTAGATGGTAGACCAGGGTAATATAATGACAGTAGATTGTGACCAGGGTAATATAATGACAGTAGAGGGTAGACCAGGGTAATATAGTGACAGTTTATGGTAGACCAGGGTAATATAATGACAGTAAGATGGTAGACCAGGGGTAATATATGACAGTAGAGGGTAGACAGGGTATTATAATGACAGTAGATGGTAGACCAGGGTAATATATAAAGACAAGGTAGACCAGGGTAATATAATGACAGTAGTGACCAGGGTAATATAATGACAGTAATGGTAGACCAGGGTATTATAATGAAAGTAGAGGGTAGACCAGGGAATATAATGACAGTAGATGGCAGACCAGGGTATATAAGACAGTAGAGGTAGACAGGGTAATATAATGACAGTAGATGGAAGACCAGGGTAATATAATGAAGTGATGGTAGACCAGGGTAATATAATGACAGTAGATGGTAGACCAGGGTATATAATGACAGTAGGGTAGACCAGGGTAATATAATGACAGTAGATGGTAGGCCAGGCTAATATAATGACAGTAGAGGGTAGACCAGGGTAATATAATGATAGTAGATGGTAGACCAGGGTAATATAATGAAAGTAGATGGTAGACCAGGGTAATATAATGACAGTAGAGAGGAGACCAGGGTAATATAATGACAGTAGATGGTAAACAGGGTAATATAATGACAGTAGATAGACAGGGTAATATAATGACAGTAGATGGTAGACCAGGGTAATATAATGACAGTGAGGGTGACCAGGGAATATATAATGACAGTAGATGGTAGACCAGGGTAATATAATGACAGTAGAGGTAGACCAGGGGTGATAATGACAGTAGATGGTAGACCAGGGTAATATAATGACAGTAGATGGTAGACAGGGTAATATAATGACAGTAGATGTAGACAGGGTAATATAATGACAGTAGATGGTAGACCAGGTAATAGAAATGACAGTATAGGGTAGACCAGGGTAATATAATGAAGTAGATAGTAGACCAGGGTAATATAATGACAGTATAGGTAGACCAGGGTAATATAATGACAGTAGATGGTAGACCAGGGTAATATATGACAGTAGATGGTAGACATAGGGTAATATAATGAAGTAGATGGTAGGCAGGTAATATAATGACAGTAGATGGTAGACCAGGGTAATATAATGACAGTAGATGGTAGACCAGGGTAATAAATGACAGTAGTGGTGACCAGGGTAATATAATGACAGTAGCGAGTAGACCAGGGTAATATAATGACAGTAGATGGTAGACCAGGGTAATATAATGACAGTAGATGGTAGACCAGGGTAATATAATGACAGTAGAATGGTAGACCGGGGAATATAATGACAGTAGGTGGTAGACCAGGGTAATATAATGACAGTGGACCAGGGTAATATAATGAC
>NW_022264752.1:18812-36360 GCF_002021735.2 Oncorhynchus kisutch
ATATAATGACAAGGGTATCATTACTGACTAGATGGTAGACCCAGGGTAAATAATGACAGTAGATGGTAGGACCAGCGGGTAATATAATGACAGTAGATGGTAGACCAGGGTAATATAATGACCAGTATTATGGTAGACCAGGGTAATATAATGACAGTAGATGTTAGACCAGGGTAATATAGAACAGTAGATGGTAGGACCAGGGTGATATAATGACAGTAGATGGTATACCAGGGTAATATAATGACAGTAGATGCGTAGACCAGGGTAATATAATGACAGTAGATAGTAGACCATGGGTAATATAATGACAGGGGATGGTAGACCAGGGTAATATAATGACAGTAGAAGGTAGACCAGGGTATTATAATGACAGTAGATGGTAGACCAGGGTATTATAATGACAGTAGATGGTAGACCAGGGTAATATAATGACAGTAGATAGTAGACCAGTGTAATAGAATGACAGTATAGGGTAGACCAGGGTAAGTATAATGAAAGTAGATGGTAGGCCAGGCTAATATAGTGACAGTAGAATGTAGACCAGGGTAATATAATGACAGTAGATGGTAGACCAAGGGTAATATAATGACAGTAGATGGTAGACCAAGGGTAATATAATGACAGTAGATAGTAGACCAGGGTAATATAATGACATTAGATGTTAGACCAGGGTAATATAATGACAGTAGATGGTAGACCAGGGTGATATAATGACAGTAGATGGTAGACCAGGGTAATATAATGACAGTAGATGGTAGACCAGGCTAATATAATGACAGTAGATGGTAGACCAAGGGTAATATAATGACAGTATATAGTAGACCAGGGTAATATAATGACAATATAGGGTAGACCAGGGTAATATAATGACAGTAGATGGTAGACCAGGCTAATATATTGACAGTAGAGGGTAGACCAGGGTAATATAATGACAGTAGATGGTAGACCAGGGTAATATAATGACAGTAGAGAGTAGACCAGGGTAATATAATGACAGTAGATGGTAAATCAGGGTAATGTATTGACAGTAGAAGGTAGACCAGGGTAATATAATGACAGTATATGGTAGACCAGGGTGATATAATGAAAGTAGATGGTAGGCCAGGCTAATATAGTGACGTAGAATGTAGACCAGGGTAATATAATGACAGTAGATGGTAGACCAAGGGTAATATAATGACAGTAGATGGTAGACCAAGGGTAATATAATGACAGTAGATAGTAGACCAGGGTAATATAATGACAGTAGATTGTAGACCAGGGTAATATAATGACAGTAGATAGAAGACCAGGGTAATATAATGACAGTATAGGGTAGACCAGGGTAATATAATGACAGTAGATGGTAGGCCAGGGTAATATAATGACAGTAGATGGTAGACCAGGGTAATATAATTACAGTAGATGGTAGACCCGGGTAATATAATGACAGTAGAGGGTAGACCAGGGGTAATATAATGACAGTAGATTGTAGATGAGGGTAATATAATGACAGTAGATAGACCAGGGTAATATAATGACAGTAGAGGGTAGACCAGGGTAATATAATGACAGCATATGGTAGACCAGGGTAATATAATGACAGTAGATGTTAGACCAGGGTAATATAATGACAGTGGATGGTAGACCAGGGTTGATATAATGACAGTAGATGGTAGACCAGGGTAATATAATGACAGTAGATGGTAGACCAAGGGTAATATAATGACAGGGGATGGTAGACCAGGGTAATATAATGACAGTTGAAGGTAAACCAGGGTATCATAATGACAGTAGATGGTAGACCAGGGTATTATAATGACAGTAGATGGTACACCAGGGTAAAATAATGACAGTAGATGGTAGACCAGGGTAATATAATGACAGTAGATGGTATACCAGGGTAATATAATGACAGTAGATAGACCAGGGTAATATAATGACAGTAGTGACCAGGGTAATATAATGACAGTAGATGGTCGACCAGGGTATTATAATGAAAGTAGAGGGTAGACCAGGGTAATATAATGACAGTAGATGGCAGACCAGGGTAATATAATGACAGTATATGGTAGACCAGGGTAATATAATGACAGTGGATGGAAGACCAGGGTAATATAATGACAGTAGAGGGTAGACCAGGGATATATAATGACAGCAGATGGTATACCAGGGTAATATATTGACAGTAGAAGGTAATATAATGACAGTAGATTGTGACCAGGGTAATATAATGACAGTAGAGGGTAGACCAGGGTAATATAGTGACAGTTTATGGTAGACCAGGGTAATGTAATGACAGTAGATGGTAGACCAGGGTAATATAATGACAGTAGAGGGTATACCAGGGTATTATAATGACAGTAGATGGTAGACAAGGGTAATATAAAGACAGTAGATAGACCAGGGTAATATAATGACAGTAGTGACCAGGGTAATATAATGACAGTAGATGGTAGACCAGGGTATTATAATGAAAGTAGAGGGTAGACCAGGGTAATATAATGACAGTAGATGGCAGACCAGGGTAATATAATGACAGTATATGGTAGACCAGGGTAATATAATGACAGTGGATGGAAGACCAGGGTAATATAATGACAGTAGATGGTAGACCAGGGTAATATAATGACAGTAGATAGTAGACCAGGGTAATATAATGACAGTTTAGGGTAGACCAGGGTAATATAATGACAGTAGATGGTAGGCCAGGCTAATATAATGACAGTAGAGGGTAGACCAGGGTAATATAATGATAGTAGATGGTAGACCAGGGTAATATAATGAAAGTAGATGGTAGACCAGGGTAATATAATGACAGTAGAGAGGAGATCAGGGTAATATAATGACAGTAGATGGTAAACCAGGGGTAATATAATGCACAGTAGATAGACCAGGGTAATATAATGACAGTAGAGGGTAGACCAGGGTAATATAATGACAGTGTATGGTAGACCAGGGTAATATAATGACAGTATATGGTAGACCAGGGTAATATAATGACAGTAGATGTTAGACCAGGGTACGATAATGACAGTAGATGGTAGACCAGGGTGATATAATGACAGTAGATGGTACACCAGGGTAATAAAATGACAGTAGATGGTAGGCCAGGCTAATATAATGACAGTAGATAGTAGACCAGGGTAATATAATGACAGTATAGGGTAGACCAGGGTAATATAATGACAGTAGATAGTAGACCAGGGTAATATAATGACAGTATAGGTAGACCAGGGGTAATATAATGACAGTAGATGGTAGACCAGGGTAATATAATGACAGTAGATGGTAGACCAGGGTAATATAATGACAGTAGAGGGTAGACCAGGGTAATATAATGACAGTAGAGAGGAAACCAGGGTAATATATGACAGTAGATGGTAAACCAGGGGTAATATAATGACAGTAGATGGTAGACCAGGGTAATATAATGACAGTCGATGTTAGACCAGGGTAATAGATTGACAGTAGATGGTAGACCAGGGTAATATAATGACAGTAGAGACCAGGGTAATATAATGACAGTAGAGGGTAGACCAGGGTAATATAGTGACAGTAGATAGTAGACCAGGTTAATATAATGACAGTAGATGGTAGACGAGGGGTAATATAGTGACAGATGGTAGACCAGGGTAATAGATTGACAGTAGATGGTAGACCAGGGTAATATAATGACAGTAGAGGGTAATATAGTGACAGTATATAGTAGACCAGGTTAATATAATGACAGCAGATGGTATACCAGGGTAATATATTGACAGTAGAAGGTAATATAATGACAGTAGATGGTAGACCAGGGTAATATAATGACAGTAGATTGTGACCAGGGTAATATAATGACAGTAGAGGGTAGACCAGGGTAATATAGTGACAGTTTATGGTAGACCAGGGTAATATAATGACAGTAGAGTTTAGACCAGGGTAATATTGTGACAGTAGATGGTAGACCAGGGTAATGTAATGACAGTAGATGGTAGACCAGGGTAATATAATGACAGTAGAGGGTATACCAGGGTATTATAATGATAGTAGATGGTAGACCAGGGTAAAGTAATGACAGTAGATGGTAGACCAGGGTAATATAATGACAGTAGATGGTATACCAGGGTAATATAAAGACAGTAGATAGACCAGGGTAATATAATGACAGTAGTGACCAGGGTAATATAATGACAGTAGATGGTAGACCAGGGTATTATAATGAAAGTAGAGGGTAGACCAGGGTAATATAATGACAGTATATGGTAGACCAGGGTAATATAATGACAGTGGATGGAAGACCAGGGTAATATAATGACAGTGGAGGGTAGACCAGGGATATATAATGACAGCAGATGGTATACCAGGGTAATATATTGACAGTAGAAGGTAATATAATGACAGTAGATGGTAGACCAGGGTAATATAATGACAGTAGATTGTGACCAGGGTAATATAATGACAGTAGAGGGTAGACCAGGGTAATATAGTGACAGTTTATGGTAGACCAGGGTAATATAATGACAGTAGAGTTTAGACCAGGGTAATATAGTGACATAAGATGGTAGACCAGGGTAATGTAATGACAGTAGATGGTAGACCAGGGTAATATAATGACAGTAGAGGGTATACCAGGGTATTATAATAACAGTAGATGGTAGACCAGGGTAAAGTAATGACAGTAGATGGTAGACCAGGGTAATATAATGACAGTAGATGGTATACCAGGGTAATATAAAGACAGTAGATAGACCAGGGTAATATAATGACAGTAGTGACCAGGGTAATATAATGACAGTAGATTGTAGACCAGGGTATTATAATGAAATTAGAGGGTAGACCAGGGTAATATAATGACAGTAGATGGCAGACCAGGGTAATATACTGACAGTATAGGGTAGACCACTGTAATATAATGACAGTAGATGGTAGGCCAGGGTAATATAATGACAGTAGATGGTAGACCAGGGTAATATAATGACAGTAGATGGTAGACCAGGGTAATATAATGAAAGTAGATGGTAGACCATGGTAATATAATTACATTAGAGAGGAGACCAGGGTAATATAATGACAGTAGATGGTAAACCAGGGTAATATAATGACAGTAGAAGGTAGACCAGGGTAATATAATGACAGTAGATGGTAGACCAGGGTAATATAATGACAGTAGATGGTAGACCAGGGTAATATAATGACAGTAGAGACCAGGGTAATATAATGACGGTAGAGGGTAGACCAGGGTAATATAATGACAGTAGATGGTAGACCAGGGTAATATAATGACAGTAGATGGTAGACCAGGGTAATATAATGACAGTATATGGTAGACCAGGGTGATATAATGACAGAAGATGGTAGACCAGGGTAATATAATGACAGTAGATGGTAGACCAAGGGTAATATAATTATAGGAGATGGTAGACCAGGGTAATATAATGACAGTAGATGGAAGACCAGGGTAATATAATGACAGTAGATGGTAGACCAGGGTAATATAATGTCAGTAGATGGTAGACCAGGGTAATATAATGACAGTAGATAGACCAGGGTAATATAATGACAGTATATGGTAGACCAGGGTAATATAATGACAGCAGATGATAGACCAGGGTAATATATTGACAGTAGATGGTAGACCAGGTTAATATAATGACAGTAGATGGTAGACCAGGGTAATATAATTACAGTAGATAGTAGACCAGGGTATTATAATGACAGTAGATGGTAGACCAGGGTATTATAATGACAGTAGATGGTAGACCAGGGTAATATAGTGACAGTAGATGGTAGACCAGGGTAATATAATGACAGCAGATAGTAGACCAGGGTAATATATTGACAGTATAGGGTAGACCAGGGTAATATAATGACAGTATATGGTAGGCCAGGCTAGTATAATGACAGTAGAGGGTAGACCAGGGTAATATAATGATAGTAGATGGTATACCAGGGTAATATAATGACAGTAGATGGTAGACCAGTCTAATATAATGACAGTAGAGGGTAGACCTGGGTAATATAATGACAGTAGATGGTAGACCAGGGTAATATAATGAAAGTAGAGGGTAGACCAGGGTAATATCATTTCCGGTCACAACTTGCAGGCTTGTTTTCGAGTTGCTGTGCGTTTTGTTGCTAACCTGTTTTGCTACCTGACAACTTTACGGTTTTCACTTTTAATTACCGTTCATATATTTACTTATTTTTTCCTCAACTTTTTCACTCCGGACGCTTTATCTGGACACGATTCGTCAGGACCTCCAACAGCCGAAGCTAAGTAGTAACATTAACATGATGACTTCTAATTGCAGCCGCTGTACTCGGCTTACGGCGAGGATAGCTGTGCTGCTTGCCCAGCTTCAGACGCAATCGTTAGGCAAGGGTAATTTCAGTGTAGGAAAGGATGAAATTGCGTCTGTGGCACCAGTAAGTACAGATAGTAGTGTAAATCCCCTGGCACAGTCCCCGCAGCCGGACAACTTTCTCACGGTTTCTGGAAGGAAATGCTGTAGGAACGCTCAACCGGTGTCGCTCATTCAGCCGACAGAAACTTTCAACCGGTTTTCCCCATTAAGCAGCGGGTCGGAGTCAGAGGCCGATTCTTCTCTGGTCTCTACTCCTCCCGTTACGGGGTCTGAGACGCCGAAGCTTCCCACCATTAGCTCTGACAAATTGAAAACTCTAGTCATTGGCGACTCCATTACCCGCAGTATTAGACTTAAAGCGAATCATCCAGCGATCATACACTGTTTACCCGGGGGCAGGGCTACCGACGTTAAGGCTAATCTGAAGATGGTGCTGGCTAAAGCTAAAACTGGCGAGTGTAGAGAGTATAGAGATATTGTTATCCACGTCGGCACCAACGATGTTAGGATGAAACAGTCAGAAATCACTAAGCGCAACATAGCTTCTGCGTGCATATCAGCTAGAAAGATGTGTCGGCATCGAGTAATTGTCTCTGGCCCCCTCCCAGTTAGGGGGAGTGATGAGCTCTACAGCAGAGTCTCACAACTCAATCGCTGGTTGAAAACTGTTTTCTGCCCCTCCCAAAAGTTAGAATTTGTAGATAATTGGCCCTCTTTCTGGGACTCACCCACAAACAGGACCAAGCCTGACCTGCTGAGGAGTGACGGACTCCATCCTAGCTGGAGGGGTGCTCTCATCTTATCTACCAACATAGACAGGGCTCTAACTCCTCTAGCTCCACAATGAAATAGGGTGCAGGCCAGGCAGCAGGCTGTTAGCCAGCCTGCCAGCATAGTGGAGTCTGCCATTAGCACAGTCAGTGTAGTCAGCTCAGCTATCACCATTGAGACCGTGTCTGTGCCTCGACCTAGGTTGGGCAAAACTAAACATGGCGGTGTTCGCCTTAGCAATCTCACTAGGATAAAGACCACCTCCATTCCTGTCATTACTGAAAGAGATCATGATACCTCACATCTCAAAATAGGGCTACTTAATGTTAGATCCCTTACTTCAAAGGCAATTATAGTCAATGAACTAATCACTGATCATAATCTTGATGTGATTGGCCTGACTGAAACATGGCTTAAGCCTGATGAATTTACTGTTTTAAATGAGGCCTCACCTCCTGGCTACACTAGTGACCATATCCCCCGTGCATCCCGCAAAGGCGGAGGTGTTGCTAACATTTACGATAGCAAATTTCAATTTACAAAAAAAAAAAAGACATTTTCGTCTTTTGAACTTCTAGTCATGAAATCTATGCAGCCTACTCAATCACTTTTTATAGCTACTGTTTACAGGCCTCCTGGGCCATATACAGCGTTTCTCACTGAGTTCCCTGAATTCCTATCGGACCTTGTAGTCATAGCAGATAATATTCTAATCTTTGGTGACTTTAATATTCACATGGAAAAGTCCACAGACCCACTCCAAAAGGCTTTCAGAGCCATCATCGACTCAGTGGGTTTTGTCCAACATGTCTCTGGACCCACTCACTGTCACAGTCATACGCTGGACCTAGTTTTGTCCCATGGAATAAATGTGGTGGATCTTAATGTTTTTCCTCATAATCCTGGACTATCGGACCACCATTTTATTACGTTTGCAATTGCAACAAATAATCTGCTTAGACCCCAACCAAGGAACATCAAAAGTCGTGCTATAAATTCACAGACAACACAAAGATTCCTTGATGCCCTTCCAGACTCCCTCTGCCTACCCAAAAATCAGTTAACCACCTAACTGAGGATCTCAATCTAACCTTGCGCAATACCCTAGATGCAGTTGCACCCCTAAAAACAAAAAAAATGTCTCATAAGAAACTAGCTCCCTGGTACACAGAAAATACCCGAGCTCTGAAGCAAGCTTCCAGAAAATTGGAACGGAAATGGCGCCACACCAAACTGGAAGTCTTCCGACTAGCTTGGAAGGACGGTACCGTGCAGTACCGTAGAGCCCTTACTGCTGCTCGATCATCCTATTTTTCTAACTTAATTGAGGAAAATAAGAACAATCCGAAATTCCTTTTTAATACTGTCGCAAAGCTAACTAAAAAGCAGCATTCCCCAAGAGAGGATGACTTTCACTTTAGCAGTGATAAATTCATGAACTTCTTTGAGGAAAAGATTATGATTATTAGAAAGCAAATTACGGACTCCTCTTTAAACCTGCGTATTCCTCCAAACCTCAGTTGTCCTGAGTCTGCACAACTCTGCCAGGACCTAGGATCAAGAGAGACGCTCAAGTGTTTTAGTACTATATCTCTTGACACAATGATGAAAATAATCATGGCCTCTAAACCTTCAAGCTGCATACTGGACCCTATTCCAACTAAACTACTGAAAGAGCTGCTTCCTGTGCTTGGCCCTCCTATGTTGAACATAATAAACGGCTCTCTATCCACTGGATGTGTACCAAACTCACTAAAAGTGGCAGTAATAAAGCCTCTCTTGAAAAAGCCAAACCTTGACCCAGAAAATATAAAAAACTATCGGCCTATATCGAATCTTCCATTCCTCTCAAAAATTTTAGAGAAGGCTGTTGCGCAGCAACTCACTGCCTTCCTGAAGACAAACAATGTATACGAAATGCTTCAGTCTGGTTTTAGACCCCATCATAGCACTGAGACGGCACTTGTGAAGGTGGTAAATGACATTTTAATGGCATCGGACCGAGGCTCTGCATCTGTCCTCGTGCTCCTAGACCTTAGTGCTGCTTTTGATACCATCGATCACCACATTCTTTTGGAGAGAGTGGAAACCCAAATTGGTCTACACGGACATGTACTGGCCTGGTTTAGATCTTCAGAAAGATATCAGTTTGTCTCTGTGAATGGTTTGTCCTCTGACAAATCAACTGTAAATTTCGGTGTTCCTCAAGGTTCCGTTTTAGGACCACTATTGTTTTCACTATATATTTTACCTCTTGGGGATGTTATTCGAAAACATAATGTAAACTTTCACTGCTATGCGGATGACACACAGCTGTACATTTCAATGAAACATGGTGAAGCCCCAAAATTGCCCTCGCTAGAAGCATGTGTTTCAGACATAAGGAAGTGGATGGCTGCAAACTTTCTACTATTAAACTCAGACAAAACAGAGATGCTTGTTCTAGGTCCCAAGAAACAAAGAGATCTTCTGTTGAATCTGACAATTAATCTTAATGGTTGTACAGTCGTCTCAAATAAAACTGTGAAGGACCTCGGCGTTACTCTGGACCCTGATCTCTCTTTTGAAGAACATATCAAGACCATTTCGAGGACAGCTTTTTTCCATCTACGTAACATTGCAAAAATCAGAAACTTTCTGTCCAAAAATGATGCAGAAAAATTAATCCATGCTTTTGTCACTTCTAGGTTAGACTACTGCAATGCTCTATTTTCCGGCTACCCGGATAAAGCACTAAATAAACTTCAGTTAGTGCTAAATACGGCTGCTAGAATCCTGACTAGAACCAAAAAATTGGATCATATTACTCCAGTGCTAGCCTCTCTACACTGGCTTCCTGTCAAAGCAAGGGCTGATTTCAAGGTTTTACTGCTAACCTACAAAGCATTACATGGGCTTGCTCCTACCTATCTCTCTGATTTGGTCCTGCCGTACATACCTATACGTACGCTACGGTCACAAGACGCAGGCCTCCTAATTGTCCCTAGAATTTCTAAGCAAACAGCTGGAGGCAGGGCTTTCTCCTATAGAGCTCCATTTTTATGGAACGGTCTGCCTACCCATGTCAGAGACGCAAACTCGGTCTCAACCTTTAAGTCTTTACTGAAGACTCATCTCTTCAGTGGGTCATATGATTGAGTGTAGTCTGGCCCAGGAGTGGGAAGGTGAACGGAAAGGCTCTGGAGCAACGAACCGCCCTTGCTGTCTCTGCCTGGCCGGTCCCCCTCTTTCCACTGGGATTCTCTGCCTCTAACCCTATTACAGGGGCTGAGTCACTGGCTTGCTGGGGCTCTCTCATGCCGTCCCTGGAGGGGGTGCGTCACCTGAGTGGGTTGATTCACTGTTGTGGTCATCCTGTCTGGGTTGGCGCCCCCCCCCCCCCCCCCTTGGGTTGTGCCGTGGCGGAGATCTTTGTGGGCTATACTCAGCCTTGTCTCAGGATGGTAAGTTGGTGGTTGAAGATATCCCTCTAGTGGTGTGGGGGCTGTGCTTTGGCAAAGTGGGTGGGGTTATATCCTTCCTGTTTGGCCCTGTCCGGGGGTGTCCTCGGATGGGGCCACAGTGTCTCCTGACCCCTCCTGTCTCAGCCTCCAGTATTTATGCTGCAGTAGTTTATGTGTCGGGGGGCTGGGGTCAGTTTGTTATATCTGGAGTACTTCTCCTGTCCTATTCGGTGTCCTGTGTGAATCTAAGTGTGCGTTCTCTAATTCTCTCCTTCTCTCTTTCTTTCTCTCTCTCGGAGGACCTGAGCCCTAGGACCATGCCCCAGGACTACCTGACATGATGACTCCTTGCTGTCCCCAGTCCACCTGGCCATGCTGCTGTTCCAGTTTCAACTGACCTGAGCCCTAGGACCATGCCCCAGGACTACCTGACATGATGACTCCTTGCTGTCCCCAGTCTACCTGGCCATGCTGCTGCTCCAGTTTCAACTTCCACCTGACTGTGCTGCTGCTCTAGTTTCAACTGTTCTGCCTTATTATTATTCGACCATGCTGGTCATTTATGAACATTGAACATCTTGACCATGTTCTGTTATAATCTCCACCCGGCACAGCCAGAAGAGGACTGGCCACCCCACATAGCCTGGTTCCTCTCTAGGTTTCTTCCTAGGTATTGGCCTTTCTAGGGAGTTTTTCCTAGCCACCGTGCTTCTCCACCTGCATTGCTTGCTGTTTGGGGTTTTAGGCTGGGTTTCTGTACAGCACTTTGAGATATCAGCTGATGTACGAAGGGCTATATAAATAAATTTGATTTGATTTGATATAATGACAGTAGAGAGGAGACCAGGGTAATATAATGAAAGTAGATGGTAAACCAGGGTAATATAATGACAGTAGAAGATAGACCAGGGTAATATAATGACAGTAGATGGTAGACCAGGGTAATATAATGACAGTAGATGGTAGACCAGGGTAATATAATGACAGTAGAGACCAGGGTATATAATGACAGTAGAGGGTAGACCAGGGTAATATAATGACAGTAGATGGTAGATCAGGGTAATATAATGACAGTAGATAGACCAGGGTAATATAATGACAGTAGAGGGTAGACCAGGGTAATATAATGACAGTAGATGGTAGACCAGGGTAATATAATGACAGTATATGGTAGACCAGGGTAATATAATGACAGTATATGGTAGACCAGGGTAATATAATGACAGTAGATGTTAGACCAGGGTAATATATTGACAGTAGATGGTAGACCAGGGTGATATAATGACAGTAGAGGGTAGACCAGGGTAATATAATAATAGTAGATGGTATACCAGGGTAATATAATGACAGTAGATGGTATACCAGGCTAATATAATGACAGTAGAGGGTAGACCAGGGTAATATAATGACAGTAGATGGTAGACCAGGGTAATATAATGAAAGTAGAGGGTAGACCAGGGTAATATAATGACAGTAGATGGTAAACCAGGGTAATATAATGACAGTAGATGGTAGACCAGGCTAATATATTGACAGTAGAGGGTAGACCAGGGTAATATAATGACAGTAGATGGTAGGCCAGGCTAATATAATGACAGTAGAGAGTAGACCAGGGTTATATAATGACAGTAGAGACGAGACCAGGGTAATATAATGACAGTAGATGGTAAATCAGGGTAATGTAATGACAGTAGAAGGTAGACCAGGGTAATATAATTACAGTAGATGGTAGACCCGGGTAATATAATGACAGTAGAGGGTAGACCAGGGTAATATAATGACAGTAGATTGTAGATCAGGGTAATATAATGACAGTAGATAGACCAGGGTAATATAATGACAGTAGAGGGTAGACCAGGGTAATATAATGACAGTAGATGGTAGACCAGGGTAATATAATGACAGTAGATGGTAGACCAGGGTAATATCATGACAGTAGATGGTAGACCAGGGTAATATAATGACAGTAGAGGGTAGACCAGGGTAATATAATGACAGTAGATGGTAAACCAGGGGTAATATAATGACAGTAGAGAGTAGACCAGGGTAATATAATGACAGTAGAGAGGAGACCAGGGTAATATAATGACAGTAGATGGTAAATCAGGGTAATGTAATGACAGTAGAAGGTAGACCAGGGTAATATAATTACAGTAGATGGTAGACCCGGGTAATATAATGACAGTAGAGGGTAGACCAGGGTAAATTAATGACATTAGTTTGCAGATCAGGGTAATATAATGACAGTAGATAGACCAGGGTAATATAATGACAGTAGAGGGTAGACCAGGGTAATATAATGACAGTAGATGGTAGACCAGGGTAATATAATGACAGTAAATGGTAGACCAGGGTAATAA
The DNA here is from genome assembly GCF_002021735.2 of Oncorhynchus kisutch. Classification (NCBI taxonomy): domain Eukaryota; kingdom Metazoa; phylum Chordata; class Actinopteri; order Salmoniformes; family Salmonidae; genus Oncorhynchus; species Oncorhynchus kisutch. The sequence continues at coordinate 31,719 of NW_022264752.1, forward strand.
AATGACAGTATATGGTAGACCAGGGTGATATAATGACAGTAGATGGTAGACCAGGGTAATATCATGACAGTAGATGGTAGACCAGGGTAATATAATGACAGTAGAGGGTAGACCAGGGTGATATAATGACTGTATATGGTAGGCCAGGGTAATATAATGACAGTAGATGATAGTCCAGGGTAATATATTGACAGTAGATGGTAGACCAGGGTAATATAATGACAGTAGATGGTAGACCAGGGTAATATAATAACAATAGATAGTAGACCAGGGTATTATAATGACAGTAGATGATAGACCAGGGTATTATAATGACAGTAGATGGTAGACCAGGGTAATATAGTGACAGTAGATGGTAGACCAGGGTAATATAATGACAGTAGATAGTAGACCAGGGTAATATAATGACAGTATAGGGTAGACCAGGGTAATATAATGACAGTAGATGGTAGGCCAGGCTAATATAATGACAGTAGAGGGTAGACCAGGGTAATATAATGATAGTAGATGGTATACCCGGGTAATATAATGACAGTAGATGGTAGACCAGGCTAATATAATGACAGTAGAGGGTAGACCAGGGTAATAAAATGACAGTAGATGGTAGACCAGGGTAATATAATGACAGTAGAGGGTAGACCAGGGTAATATAATGACAGTAGATTGTAGATCAGGGTAATATAATGACAGTAGATAGACCAGGGTAATATAATGACAGTAGAGGGTAGACCAGGGTAATATAATGACAGTAGATGGTAGACCAGGGTAATATAATGACAGTAGATGGTAGACCAGGGTAATATAATGACAGTATATGGTAGACCAGGGTGATACAATGACAGTAGATGGTAGACCAGGGTAATATCATGACAGTAGATGGTAGACCAGGGTAATATAATCACAGTAGAGGGTAGACCAGGGTGATATAATGACTGTATATGGTAGGCCAGGGTAATATAATGACAGTAGATGATAGACCAGGGTAATATATTGACAGTAGATGGTAGACCAGGGTAATATAATGACAGTAGATGGTAGACCAGGGTAATATAATAACAATAGATAGTAGACCAGGGTATTATAATGACAGTAGATGATAGACCAGGGTATTATAATGACAGTAGATGGTTGACCAGGGTAATATAGTGACAGTAGATGGTAGACCAGGGTAATATAATGACAGTAGATAGTAGACCAGGGTAATATAATGACAGTATAGGGTAGACCAGGGTAATATAATGACAGTAGATGGTAGGCCAGGCTAATATAATGACAGTAGAGGGTAGACCAGGGTAATATAATGATAGTAGATGGTATACCAGGGTAATATAATGACAGTAGATGGTAGACCAGGCTAATATAATGACAGTAGAGGGTAGACCAGGGTAATAAAATGACAGTAGATGGTAGACCAGGGTAATATAATGACAGTAGAGAGGAGACCAGGGTAATATAATGACAGTAGATGGTAAACCAGGGTAATATAATGACAGTAGAAGGTAGACCAGAGTAATATAATGACAGTAGAGACCAGGGTAATATAATGACAGTAGAGACCAGGGTAATATAATGACAGTAGAGGGTAGACCAGGGTAATATAATGACAGTAGATGGTAGATCAGGGTAATATAATGACAGTAGATAGACAGGGGTAATATAATGACAGTAGAGGGTAGACCAGGGTAATATAATGACAGTAGATGGTAGACCAGGGTAATATAATGACAGTATATGGTAGACCAGGGTAATATAATGACAGTATATGGTAGACCAGGGTAATATAATGACAGCATATGGTAGACCAGGGTAATATAATGACAGTATATGGTAGACCAGGGTAATATAATGACAGCATATGGTAGACCAGGGTAATATAACGACAGTAGATGTTAGACCAGGGTAATATAATGAAAGTAGATGGTAGACCAGGGTTGATATAATGACAGTAGATGGTAGACCAGGGTAATATAATGACAGTAGATGGTAGACCAAGGGTAATATAATGACAGGGGATGGTAGACCAGGGTAATATAATGACAGTTGAAGGTAAACCAGGGTATCATAATGACAGTAGATTTTATTTATTTACCTTTATTTAACCAGGTAGGCAAGTTGAGAACAAGTTCTCATTTACAATTGCGACCTGGCCAAGATAAAGCAAAGCAGTTCGACAGATAAAACGACACAGAGTTACACATGGAGTAAAAACAAACATACAGTCAATAATGCAGTATAAACAAGTCTATATACAATGTGAGCAAATGAGGTGAGAAGGGAGGTAAAGGCAAAAAAAGGCCATGATGGCAAAGTAAATACAATATAGCAAGTAAAATACTGGAATGGTAGTTTTGCAATGGAAGAATGTGCAAAGTAGAAATAAAAAAATAATGGGGTGCAAAGGAGCAAAATAAATAAATAAATAAAAATTAAATACAGTTGGGAAAGAGGTAGTTGTTTGGGCTAAATTTTAGGTGGGCTATGTACAGGTGCAGTAATCTGTGAGCTGCTCTGACAGTTGGTGCTTAAAGCTAGTGAGGGAGATAAGTGTTTCCAGTTTCAGAGATTTTTGTAGTTCGTTCCAGTCATTGGCAGCAGAGAACTGGAAGGAGAGGCGGCCAAAGAAAGAATTGGTCTTGGGGGTGACTAGAGAGATATACCTGCTGGAGCGTGTGCTACAGGTGGGAGATGCTATGGTGACCAGCGAGCTGAGATAAGGGGGGACTTTACCTAGCAGGGTCTTGTAGATGACATGGAGCCAGTGGGTTTGGCGACGAGTATGAAGCGAGGGCCAGCCAACGAGAGCGTACAGGTCGCAATGGTGGGTAGTATATGGGGCTTTGGTGATAAAACGGATTGCACTGTGATAGACTGCATCCAATTTGTTGAGTAGGGTATTGGAGGCTATTTTGTAAATGACATCGCCAAAGTCGAGGATTGGTAGGATGGTCAGTTTTACAAGGGTATGTTTGGCAGCATGAGTGAAGGATGCTTTGTTGCGAAATAGGAAGCCAATTCTAGATTTAACTTTGGATTGGAGATGTTTGATATGGGTCTGGAAGGAGAGTTTACAGTCTAACCAGACACCTAAGTATTTGTAGTTGTCCACGTATTCTAAGTCAGAGCCGTCCAGAGTAGTGATGTTGGACAGGCGGGTAGGTGCAGGTAGCGATCGGTTGAAGAGCATGCATTTAGTTTTACTTGTATTTAAGAGCAATTGGAGGCCACGGAAGGAGAGTTGTATGGCATTGAAGCTTGCCTGGAGGGTTGTTAACACAGTGTCCAAAGAAGGGCCGGAAGTATACAGAATGGTGTCGTCTGCGTAGAGGTGGATCAGGGACTCACCAGCAGCAAGAGCGACCTCATTGATGTATACAGAGAAGAGAGTCGGTCCAAGAATTGAACCCTGTGGCACCCCCATAGAGACTGCCAGAGGTCCGGACAGCAGACCCTCCGACTTGACACACTGAACTCTATCAGAGAAGTAGTTGGTGAACCAGGCGAGGCAATCATTTGAGAAACCAAGGCTGTCGAGTCTGCCGATGAGGATGTGGTGATTGACAGAGTCGAAAGCCTTGGCCAGATCAATGAATACGGCTGCACAGTAATGTTTCTTATCGATGGCGGTTAAGATATCGTTTAGGACCTTGAGCGTGGCTGAGGTGCACCCATGACCAGCTCTGAAACCAGATTGCATAGCAGAGAAGGTATGGTGAGATTCGAAATGGTCGGTAATCTGTTTGTTGACTTGGCTTTCGAAGACCTTAGAAAGGCACGGTAGGATAGATATAGGTCTGTAGCAGTTTGGGGTCAAGAGTGTCCCCCCCTTTGAAGAGGGGGATGACCGCAGCTGCTTTCCAATCTTTGGGAATCTCAGACGACACGAAAGAGAGGTTGAACAGGCTAGTAATAGGGGTGGCAACAATTTCGGCAGATAATTTTAGAAAGAAAGGGTCCAGATTGTCTAGCCCGGCTGATTTGTAGGGGTCCAGATTTTGCAGCTCTTTCAGAACATCAGCTGAATGGATTTGGGAGAAGGAGAAATGGGGAAGGCTTGGGCGAGTTGCTGTTGGGGGTGCAGTGCTGTTGTCCGGGGTAGGAGTAGCCAGGTGGAAAGCATGGCCAGCCGTAGAAAAATGCTTATTGAAATTCTCAATTATGGTGGATTTATCAGTGGTGACAGTGTTTCCTATCTTCAGTGCAGTGGGCAGCTGGGAGGAGGTGTTCTTATTCTCCATGGACTTTACAGTGTCCCAGAACTTTTTTGAGTTAGTGTTGCAGGAAGCAAATTTCTGCTTGAAAAAGCTAGCCTTGGCTTTTCTAACTGCCTGTGTATAATGATTTCTAGCTTCCCTGAACAGCTGCATATCACGGGGGCTGTTCGATGCTAATGCAGAACGCCATAGGATGTTTTTGTGTTGGTTAAGGGCAGTCAGGTCTGGGGAGAACCAAGGGCTATATCTGTTCCTGGTTCTAAATTTCTTGAATGGGGCATGTTTATTTAAGATGGTTAGGAAGGCATTTTTAAAAAAAATATCCAGGCATCCTCTACTGACGGGATGAGATCAATATCCTTCCAGGATACCCCGGCCAGGTCGATTAGAAAGGCCTGCTCGCAGAGTGTTTCAGGGAGCGTTACAGTGGA
>NW_022264752.1:36460-60101 GCF_002021735.2 Oncorhynchus kisutch
TCTACCTCTACTGTCATATATTACCCTGATCTCCATCCACTGTCATTATATTACCCTGGTCTACCATATACTGTCATTAATTACCCTGTCTACCATCTACTGTCATTATATTACCCTGGTCTACCCATCTACTGTCATTATATTACCCTGGTCTACCCCATCATTTTTACTGTCATTATATTACCCTGGTCACTACTGTCATTATATTACCCTGTCTATCCTACTGTCATTATATTACCCTGGTATTACCATTCTACTGTCATTATATTACCCTGGTCTACCATCTACTGTCATTATTTTTTACCCTGGTCTACCATCTACTGTCATTATAATTACCCTGGTTTACCATCTACTGTCATTATATTACCCTGGTCTACCATCTACTGTTCATTATATTACCCTGGTCTACCATCTACTGTCATTATATTACCCTGGTCTACATCTACTGTCATTAATTACCCTGGTCTACCATCTACTGTCATTATATTACCCTGGTCTACCCTTCTATGTCTATTACCCTGGTCTACCATCTACTGTCATTAATACCCTGGTCTACCCATCTACTGTCATTATATTACCCTGTCTACCATTACTGTCATTATATTACCCTGGTCTACCATATACTGTCATTATATTACCCTGGTCTACCATCTACTGTCATTATATTAGCCCTGGTCTACCATCTACTGTCATTATATTACCCTGGTCTACCATCTACTGTCATTATATTACCCTGGTCTACTACTGTCTATTATTATTACCCCTGGTCTACCTTACTGTCATTATATTACCCTGGTCTACCATCTACTGTCATTATATTACCCTGGTCTACCATCTACTGTCATTATATTACCCTGGTCTACCATCTACTGTCATTATATTACCCTGGTCTACCATCTACTGTCATTATATTACCCTGGTCTACCTCTACTGTCATTATATTACCCTGGTCTACCCTCTACTGTCATTATATTACCCTGGTCTACCATCTACTGTCATTATATTACCCTGGTCTACCATCTACTGTCATTATATTACCCTGGTCTACCATCTACTGTCATTATATTACCCTGGTCTACCATCTACTGTCATTATATTACCCTGGTCTACCATCTACTGTCATTATATTACCCTGGTCTACCATCTACTGTCATTATATTACCCTGGTCTACCCTCTACTGTCATTATATTACCCTGGTCTACCATCTACTGTCATTATATTACCCTGGTCTACCATCTACTGTCATTATATTACCCTGGTCTACCATCTACTGTCATTATATTACCCTGGTCTACCATCTACTGTCATTATATTACCCTGGTCTACCATCTACTGTCATTATATTACCCTGGTCTACCATCTACTGTCATTATATTACCCTGGTCTACCATCTACTGTCATTATATTACCCTGGTCTACCCTCTACTGTCATTATATTACCCTGGTCTATCTACTGTCATTATATTACCCTGGTCTACCATCTACTGTCATTATATTACCCTGGTCTCCTCTCTACTGTCATTATATTACCCTGGTCTACCATCTACTGTCATTATATTACCCTGGTCTACCATCTACTGTCATTATATTACCCTGGTCTACCCTCTACTGTCATTATATTACCCTGGTCTACCATCTACTGTCATTATATTACCCTGGTCTACCCTCTACTGTCATTATATTACCCTGGTCTACCCTCTACTGTCATTATATTACCCTGGTCTACCATCTACTGTCATTATATTACCCTGGTCACTACTGTCATTATATTACCCTGGTCTATCTACTGTCATTATATTACCCTGGTCTACCATCTACTGTCATTATATTACCCTGGTCTACCATCTACTGTCATTATATTACCCTGGTCTACCATCTACTGTCATTATATTACCCTGGTCTACCATCTACTGTCATTATATTACCCTGGTCTACCCTCTACTGTCATTATATTACCCTGGTCTACCATCTACTGTCATTATATTACCCTGGTCTACCATCTACTGTCATTATTATTAACCTTCTACTGTCATTATATTACCCTGGTCTACCATCTACTGCCATTATATATCCCTGGTCTACCCTCTACTGTCATTATATTACCCTGGTCTACCATCTACTGTCATTATATTACCCTGGTCTACCATCTACTGTCATTATATTACCCTGGTCTACCCATCTACTGTCATTATATTACCCTGGTCTACCTCTACTGTCATTATATTACCCTGGTCTACCATCTACTGTCATTATATTACCCTGGTCATCTACTGTCATTATATTACCCTGGTCTATCTACTGTCATTATATTACCCTGGTCTACCATCTACTGTCATTATATTACCCTGGTCTACCATCTACTGTCATTATATTACCCTGGTCTACCATCTACTGTCATATTATTACCCTGGTCTACCATCTACTGTCATTATATTACCCTGGTCTCCTCATCTACTGTCATTATATTACCCTGGTCTACCATCTACTGTCATTATATTACCCTGGTCTACCATCTACTGTCATTATATTACCCTGGTCTACCATCTACTGTCATTATATTACCCTGGTCTACCATCTACTGTCATTATATTACCCTGGTCTACCATCTACTGTCATTATATTACCCTTCTACCTCTACTGTCATTATATTACCCTGGTCTACTCTACTGTCATTATATTACCCTGGTCTACCATCTACTGTCATTATATTACCCTGGTCTACCATCTACTGTCATTATATTACCCTGGTCTACCATCTACTGTCATTATATTACCCTGGTCTACCATCTACTGTCATTATATTACCCTGGTCTACCATCTACTGTCATTATATTACCCTGGTCTACCATCTACTGTCATTATATTACCCTGGTCTACCATCTACTGTCATTATATTACCCTGGTCTACCATCTACTGTCATTATATTACCCTGGTCTACCATCTACTGTCATTATATTACCCTGGTCTATCTACTGTCATTATATTACCCTGGTCTACCATCTACTGTCATTATATACCCTGGTCTACCATCTTCTGTCATTATATTACCCTGGTCTACCATCTACTGTCATTATATTACCCTGGTCTACCATCTACTGTCATTATATTACCCTGGTCTACCATCTACTGTCATTATATTACCCTGGTCTACCATCTACTGTCATTATATTACCCTGGTCTACCATCTACTGTCATTATATTACCCTGGTCTACCATCTACTGTCATTATATTACCCTGGTCTACCATCTACTGTCATTATATTACCCTGGTCTACCATCTACTGTCATTATATTACCCTGGTCTACCATCTACTGTCATTATATTACCCTGGTCTACCATCTACTGTCATTATATTACCCTGGTCTACCTTCTACTGTCATTATATTACCCTGATTTACCATCTACTGTCATTATATTACCCTGGTCTACTCTCTACTGTCATTATATTACCCTGGTCTACCATCTACTGTCATTATATTACCCTGGTCTACCATCTACTGTCATTATATTACCCTGGTCTACCATCTACTGTCATTATATTACCCTGGTCTACCATCTACTGTCATTATATTACCCTGGTCTACCATCTACTGTCATTATATTACCCTGGTCTACCATCTACTGTCATTATATTACCCTGGTCTACCATCTACTGTCATTATATTACCCTGGTCTACCATCTACTGTCATTATATTACCCTTGGTCTACCATCTACTGTCATTATATTACCCTGGTCTACATTCTACTGTCACTATATTAGCCTGGCCTACCATCTACTTTCATTATATTACCCTGGTCTACCCTATACTGTCATTCTATTACACTGGTCTACTATCTACTGCTGCGGGCGATTCCCTGATCCACCTCTACGCAGACGACACCATTCTATATACTTTCGGCCCGTCTTTGGACACTGTGCTATCTAACCTCCAAACAAGCTTCAATGCCATACAACACTCCTTCCGTGGCCTCCAACTGCTCTTAAACGCTAGTAAAACCAAATGCATGCTTTTCAACCGGTCGCTGCCTGCACCCGCATGCCCGACTAGCATCACCACCCTGGATGGTTCCGACCTAGAATATGTGGACGTCTATAAGTACCTAGGTGTCTGGCTAGACTGCAAACTCTCCTTCCAGACTCATATCAAACATCTCCAATCGAAAATCAAATCAAGAGTCTGCTTTCTATTCCGCAACAAAGCCTCCTTCACTCAAGCCGCCAAGCTTACCCTAGTAAAACTGACTATCCTACCGATCCTCGACTTCGGCGATGTCATCTACAAAATGGCTTCCAACACTCTACTCAGCAAACTGGATGCAGTCTATCACAGTGCCATCCGTTTTGTCACTAAAGCACCTTATACCACCCACCACTGCGACTTGTATGCTCTAGTCGGCTGGCCCTCGCTACATATTCGTCGCCAGACCCACTGGCTCCAGGTCATCTACAAGTCTATGCTAGGTAAAGCTCCGCCTTATCTCAGCTCACTGGTCACGATGGCAACACCCATCCGTAGCACGCGCTCCAGCAGGTGTATCTCACTGATCATCCCTAAAGCCAACACCTCATTTGGCCGCCTTTCGTTCCAGTACTCTGCTGCCTGTGACTGGAACGAATTGCAAAAATCGCTGAAGTTGGAGACTTTATCTCCCTCACCAACTTCAAACATCAGCTATCTGAGCAGCTAACCGATCGCTGCAGCTGTACATAGTCTATTGGTAAATAGCCCACCCTTTTCACCTACCTCATCCCCATACTGTTTTTATTTATTTACTTTTCTGCTCTTCTGCACACCAATATCTCTACCTGTACATGACCATCTGATCTTTTATCACTCCAGTGTTAATCTGCAAAATTGTAATTATTTGCCTACCTCCTCATGCCTTTTGCACACATTGTATATAGACCCCCCCTTTGTTTTCTACTGTGTTATTGACTTGTTAATTGTTTACTCCATGTGTAACTCTTTGTTGTATGCTCACACTGCTATGCTTTATCTTGGCCAGGTCGCAGTTGCAAATGAGAACTTGTTCTCAACTAGCCTACCTGGTTAAATAAAGGTGAAAAAAATAAAAAAAATAAAAAAAAAATAAACTGTCATTAAATTACCCTGGTCTACCATCTACTGTCATTATAATACCCTGGTCTACCATCTACTGTCATTATAATACCCTGGTCTACCTTCTACTGTCATTATATTACCCTGGTCTACCATCTACTGTCATTATATTACCCTGGTCTACCATCTACTGTCATTATATTACCCTGGTCTACCATCTACTGTCATTATATTACCCTGGTCTACCATCTACTGTCATTATATTACCCTGGTCTACCATCTACTGTCATTATATTACCCTGGTCTACCATCTACTGTCATTATATTACCCTGGTCTACTATCTACTGTCATTATATTACCCTGGTCTACCCTCTACTGTCATTATATTACCCTGGTCTACCATCTACTGTCATTATATTACCCTGATTTACCATCTACTGTCATTATATTACCCTGGTCTACTCTCTACTGTCATTATATTACCCTGGTCTACCCTCTACTGTCATTATATTACCCTGGTCTCTACTGTCATTATATTACCCTGGTCTACCATCTACTGTCATTATATTACCCTGGTCTACCTTCTACTGTCATTACATTACCCTGGTCTACCCTCTACTGTCATTATATTAGCCTGGTCTACCATCTACTGTCATTATATTACCCTGGTCTACCATCTACTGTCATTATATTACCCTGGTCTACCATCTACTGTCATTATATTACCCTGGTCTCCTCTCTACTGTCATTATATTACCCTGGTCTACCCTCTACTGTCATTATATTACCCTTGTCTACCATCTACTGTCATTATATTACCCTGGTCTACCATCTACTGTCATTATATTACCCTGGTCTACCATCTACTGTCATTATATTACCCTGGTCTACCATCTACTGTCATTATATTACCCTGGTCTACCATCTACTGTCATTATATTACCCTGGTCTACCATCTACTGTCATTATATTACCCTGGTCTACCATCTACTGTCATTATATTACCCTGGTCTACCATCTACTGTCATTATATTACCCTGGTCTACCATCTACTGTCATTATATTACCCTGGTCTACCATCTACTGTCATTATATTACCCTGGTCTACCTCTACTGTCATTATATTACCCTGGTCTACCATCTACTGTCATTATATTACCCTGGTCTACCATCTACTGTCATTATATTACCCTGGTCTACCCTCTACTGTCATTATATTACCCTGGTCTACCATCTACTGTCATTATATTACCCTGGTCTACCATCTACTGTCATTATATTACCCTGGTCTACCATCTACTGTCATTATATTACCCTGGTCTACCATCTACTGTCATTATATTACCCTGGTCTACCATCTACTGTCATTATATTACCCTGGTCTACCCTCTACTGTCATTATATTACCCTGGTCTATCTACTGTCATTATATTACCCTGGTCTACCATCTACTGTCATTATATTACCCTGGTCTACCCTCTACTGTCATTATATTACCCTGGTCTCTACTGTCATTATATTACCCTGGTCTACCATCTACTGTCATTATATTACCCTGGTCTACCATCTACTGTCATTATATTACCCTGGTCTACCTTCTACTGTCATTATATTACCCTGGTCTACCATCTACTGTCATTATATTACCCTGGTCTCCTCTCTACTGTCATTATATTACCCTGGTCTACCTCTACTGTCATTATATTACCCTGGTCTACCATCTACTGTCATTATATTACCCTGGTCTACCATCTACTGTCATTATATTACCCTGGTCTACCATCTACTGTCATTATATTACCCTGGTCTACCATCTACTGTCATTATATTACCCTGGTCTACCCTCTACTGTCATTATATTACCCTGGTCTACCATCTACTGTCATTATATTACCCTGGTCTACCCTCTACTGTCATTATATTACCCTGGTCTACCATCTACTGTCATTATATTACCCTGGTCTACCATCTACTGTCATTATATTACCCTGGTCTACCATCTACTGTCATTATATTACCCTGGTCTACCATCTACTGTCATTATATTACCCTGGTCTACCTCTACTGTCATTATATTACCCTGATCTACCATCTACTGTCATTATATTACCCTGGTCTACCATCTACTGTCATTATATTACCCTGGTCTACCATCTACTGTCATTATATTACCCTGGTCTACCATCTACTGTCATTATATTACCCTGGTCTACCATCTACTGTCATTATATTACCCTGGTCTACCCTCTACTGTCATTATATTACCCTGGTCTACCATCTACTGTCATTATATTACCCTGGTCTACCATCTACTGTCATTATATTACCCTGGTCTACCATCTACTGTCATTATATTACCCTGGTCTACCATCTACTGTCATTATATTACCCTGGTCTACCATCTACTGTCATTATATTACCCTGGTCTACCATCTACTGTCATTATATTACCCTGGTCTACCATCTACTGTCATTATATTACCCTGGTCTACCATCTACTGTCATTATATTACCCTGGTCTACCATCTACTGTCATTATATTACCCTGGTCTACCATCTACTGTCATTATATTACCCTGGTCTACCATCTACTGTCATTATATTACCCTGGTCTACCATCTACTGTCATTATATTACCCTGGTCTACCATCTACTGTCATTATATTACCCTGGTCTACCATCTACTGTCATTATATTACCCTGGTCTACCATCTACTGTCATTATATTACCCTGGTCTACCATCTACTGTCATTATATTACCCTGGTCTACCATCTACTGTCATTATATTACCCTGGTCTACCATCTACTGTCATTATATTACCCTGGTCTACCATCTACTGTCATTATATTACCCTGGTCTACCATCTACTGTCATTATATTACCCTGGTCTACCCTCTACTGTCATTATATTACCCTGGTCTACCATCTACTGTCATTATATTACCCTGGTCTACCATCTACTGTCATTATATTACCCTGGTCTACCATCTACTGTCATTATATTACCCTGGTCTACCATCTACTGTCATTATATTACCCTGGTCTACCATCTACTGTCATTATATTACCCTGGTCTACCATCTACTGTCATTATATTACCCTGGTCTACCATCTACTGTCATTATATTACCCTGGTCTACCATCTACTGTCATTATATTACCCTGGTCTACCATCTACTGTCATTATATTACCCTGGTCTACCATCTACTGTCATTATATTACCCTGGTCTACCATCTACTGTCATTATATTACCCTGGTCTACCATCTACTGTCATTATATTACCCTGGTCTACCATCTACTGTCATTATATTACCCTGGTCTACCATCTACTGTCATTATATTACCCTGGTCTACCATCTACTGTCATTATATTACCCTGGTCTACCATCTACTGTCATTATATTACCCTGGTCTACCATCTACTGTCATTATATTACCCTGGTCTACCATCTACTGTCATTATATTACCCTGGTCTACCATCTACTGTCATTATATTACCCTGGTCTACCATCTACTGTCATTATATTACCCTGGTCTACCATCTACTGTCATTATATTACCCTGGTCTACCATCTACTGTCATTATATTACCCTGGTCTACCATCTACTGTCATTATATTACCCTGGTCTACCATCTACTGTCATTATATTACCCTGGTCTACCATCTACTGTCATTATATTACCCTGGTCTACCATCTACTGTCATTATATTACCCTGGTCTACCATCTACTGTCATTATATTACCCTGGTCTACCATCTACTGTCATTATATTACCCTGGTCTACCATCTACTGTCATTATATTACCCTGGTCTACCATCTACTGTCATTATATTACCCTGGTCTACCATCTACTGTCATTATATTACCCTGGTCTACCATCTACTGTCATTATATTACCCTGGTCTACCATCTACTGTCATTATATTACCCTGGTCTACCATCTACTGTCATTATATTACCCTGGTCTACCATCTACTGTCATTATATTACCCTGGTCTACCATCTACTGTCATTATATTACCCTGGTCTACCATCTACTGTCATTATATTACCCTGGTCTACCATCTACTGTCATTATATTACCCTGGTCTACCATCTACTGTCATTATATTACCCTGGTCTACCATCTACTGTCATTATATTACCCTGGTCTACCATCTACTGTCATTATATTACCCTGGTCTACCATCTACTGTCATTATATTACCCTGGTCTACCATCTACTGTCATTATATTACCCTGGTCTACCATCTACTGTCATTATATTACCCTGGTCTACCATCTACTGTCATTATATTACCCTGGTCTACCCTCTACTGTCATTATATTACCCTGGTCTACCATCTACTGTCATTATATTACCCTGGTCTACCATCTACTGTCATTATATTACCCTGGTCTACCATCTACTGTCATTATATTACCCTGGTCTACCATCTACTGTCATTATATTACCCTGGTCTACCATCTACTGTCATTATATTACCCTGGTCTACCATCTACTGTCATTATATTACCCTGGTCTACCATCTACTGTCATTATATTACCCTGGTCTACCATCTACTGTCATTATATTACCCTGGTCTACCATCTACTGTCATTATATTACCCTGGTCTACCATCTACTGTCATTATATTACCCTGGTCTACCATCTACTGTCATTATATTACCCTGGTCTACCCTCTACTGTCATTATATTACCCTGGTCTACCATCTACTGTCATTATATTACCCTGGTCTACCATCTACTGTCATTATATTACCCTGGTCTACCATCTACTGTCATTATATTACCCTGGTCTACCATCTACTGTCATTATATTACCCTGGTCTACCATCTACTGTCATTATATTACCCTGGTCTACCATCTACTGTCATTATATTACCCTGGTCTACCATCTACTGTCATTATATTACCCTGGTCTATCTACTGTCATTATATTACCCTGGTCTACCATCTACTGTCATTATATTACCCTGGTCTACCCTCTACTGTCATTATATTACCCTGGTCTACCATCTACTGTCATTATATTACCCTGGTCTACCATCTACTGTCATTATATTACCCTGGTCTACCATCTACTGTCATTATATTACCCTGGTCTACTCTCTACTGTCATTATATTACCCTGGTCTACCATCTACTGTCATTATATTACCCTGGTCTACCATCTACTGTCATTATATTAGCCTGGTATACCATCTACCGTCATTATATTACCGTGGTCTACCATCTACTGTCATTATATTACCCTGGTCTACCATCTACTGTCATTATATTACCCTGGTCTACCATCTACTGTCATTATATTACCCTGGTCTACCATCTACTGTCATTATATTACCCTGGTCTACCATCTACTGTCATTATATTACCCTGGTCTACCATCTACTGTCATTATATTACCCTGGTCTACCATCTACTGTCATTATATTACCCTGGTCTACCATCTACTGTCATTATATTACCCTGGTCTACCATCTACTGTCATTATATTACCCTGGTCTACCATCTACTGTCATTATATTACCCTGGTCTACCATCTACTGTCATTATATTACCCTGGTCTACCATCTACTGTCATTATATTACCCTGGTCTACCATCTACTGTCATTATATTACCCTGGTCTACCATCTACTGTCATTATATTACCCTGGTCTACCATCTACTGTCATTATATTACCCTGGTCTACCATCTACTGTCATTATATTACCCTGGTCTACCATCTACTGTCATTATATTACCCTGGTCTACCATCTACTGTCATTATATTACCCTGGTCTACCATCTACTGTCATTATATTACCCTGGTCTACCATCTACTGTCATTATATTACCCTGGTCTACCATCTACTGTCATTATATTACCCTGGTCTATCTACTGTCATTATATTACCCTGGTCTACCATCTACTGTCATTATATTACCCTGGTCTACCATCTACTGTCATTATATTACCCTGGTCTCTACTGTCATTATATTACCCTGGTCTACCATCTACTGTCATTATATTACCCTGGTCTACCATCTACTGTCATTATATTACCCTGGTCTACCATCTACTGTCATTATATTACCCTGGTCTACCATCTACTGTCATTATATTACCCTGGTCTCCCTCTACTGTCATTATATTACCCTGGTCTACCATCTACTGTCATTATATTACCCTGGTCTACCATCTACTGTCATTATATTACCCTGGTCTACCCTCTACTGTCATTATATTACCCTGGTCTACCATCTACTGTCATTATATTACCCTGGTCTACCATCTACTGTCATTATATTACCCTGGTCTACCATCTACTGTCATTATATTACCCTGGTCTACCATCTACTGTCATTATATTACCCTGGTCTACCCTCTACTGTCATTATATTACCCTGGTCTACCATCTACTGTCATTATATTACCCTGGTCTACCATCTACTGTCATTATATTACCCTGGTCTACCATCTACTGTCATTATATTACCCTGGTCTACCATCTACTGTAATTATATTACCCTGGTCTACTCTACTGTCATTATATTACCCTGGTCTACCATCTACTGTCATTATATTACCCTGGTCTACCATCTACTGTCATTATATTACCCTGGTCTACCATCTACTGTCATTATATTACCCTGGTCTACCATCTACTGTCATTATATTACCCTGGTCTACCATCTACTGTCATTATATTACCCTGGTCTACCATCTACTGTCATTATATTACCCTGGTCTACCATCTACTGTCATTATATTACCCTGGTCTACCATCTACTGTCATTATATTACCCTGGTCTACCATCTACTGTCATTATATTACCCTGGTCTACCATCTACTGTCATTATATTACCCTGGTCTACCATCTACTGTCATTATATTACCCTGGTCTACCATCTACTGTCATTATATTACCCTGGTCTACCATCTACTGTCATTATATTACCCTGGTCTACCATCTACTGTCATTATATTACCCTGGTCTACCATCTACTGTCATTATATTACCCTGGTCTACCATCTACTGTCATTATATTACCCTGGTCTACCATCTACTGTCATTATATTACCCTGGTCTACCATCTACTGTCATTATATTACCCTGGTCTACCATCTACTGTCATTATATTACCCTGGTCTACCATCTACTGTCATTATATTACCCTGGTCTACCATCTACTGTCATTATATTACCCTGGTCTACCATCTACTGTCATTATATTACCCTGGTCTACCATCTACTGTCATTATATTACCCTGGTCTACCATCTACTGTCATTATATTACCCTGGTCTACCCTCTACTGTCATTATATTACCCTGGTCTACCATCTACTGTCATTATATTACCCTGGTCTACCATCTACTGTCATTATATTACCCTGGTCTACCATCTACTGTCATTATATTACCCTGGTCTACCATCTACTGTCATTATATTACCCTGGTCTACCATCTACTGTCATTATATTACCCTGGTCTACCATCTACTGTCATTATATTACCCTGGTCTATCTACTGTCATTATATTACCCTGGTCTACCATCTACTGTCATTATATTACCCTGGTCTACCCTCTACTGTCATTATATTACCCTGGTCTCTACTGTCATTATATTACCCTGGTCTACCATCTACTGTCATTATATTACCCTGGTCTACCATCTACTGTCATTATATTACCCTGGTCTACCTTCTACTGTCATTATATTACCCTGGTCTACCATCTACTGTCATTATATTACCCTGGTCTACCCTCTACTGTCATTATATTACCCTGGTCTACCTCTACTGTCATTATATTACCCTGGTCTACCATCTACTGTCATTATATTACCCTGGTCTACCCTCTACTGTCATTATATTACCCTGGTCTACCATCTACTGTCATTATATTACCCTGGTCTACCATCTACTGTCATTATATTACCCTGGTCTACCATCTACTGTCATTATATTACCCTGGTCTACCATCTACTGTCATTATATTACCCTGGTCTACCTCTACTGTCATTATATTACCCTGGTCTACCATCTACTGTCATTATATTACCCTGGTCTACCATCTACTGTCATTATATTACCCTGGTCTACCATCTACTGTCATTATATTACCCTGGTCTACCATCTACTGTCATTATATTACCCTGGTCTACCTCTACTGTCATTATATTACCCTGGTCTACCATCTACTGTCATTATATTACCCTGGTCTACCTCTACTGTCATTATATTACCCTGGTCTACCATCTACTGTCATTATATTACCCTGGTCTACCATCTACTGTCATTATATTACCCTGGTCTACCATCTACTGTCATTATATTACCCTGGTCTACCATCTACTGTCATTATATTACCCTGGTCTACCATCTACTGTCATTATATTACCCTGGTCTACCATCTACTGTCATTATATTACCCTGGTCTACCATCTACTGTCATTATATTACCCTGGTCTACCATCTACTGTCATTATATTACCCTGGTCTACCATCTACTGTCATTATATTACCCTGGTCTACCATCTACTGTCATTATATTACCCTGGTCTACCATCTACTGTCATTATATTACCCTGGTCTACCATCTACTGTCATTATATTACCCTGGTCTATCTACTGTCATTATATTACCCTGGTCTACCATCTACTGTCATTATATTACCCTGGTCTACCATCTACTGTCATTATATTACCCTGGTCTACCATCTACTGTCATTATATTACCCTGGTCTACCATCTACTGTCATTATATTACCCTGGTCTACCATCTACTGTCATTATATTACCCTGGTCTACCATCTACTGTCATTATATTACCCTGGTCTACCTCTACTGTCATTATATTACCCTGGTCTACCATCTACTGTCATTATATTACCCTGGTCTACCATCTACTGTCATTATATTACCCTGGTCTACCATCTACTGTCATTATATTACCCTGGTCTACCATCTACTGTCATTATATTACCCTGGTCTACCATCTACTGTCATTATATTACCCTGGTCTACCATCTACTGTCATTATATTACCCTGGTCTACCATCTACTGTCATTATATTACCCTGGTCTACCATCTACTGTCATTATATTACCCTGGTCTACCATCTACTGTCATTATATTACCCTGGTCTACCATCTACTGTCATTATATTACCCTGGTCTACCATCTACTGTCATTATATTACCCTGGTCTACCTCTACTGTCATTATATTACCCTGGTCTACCTCTACTGTCATTATATTAGCCTGGTCTACCATCTACTGTCATTATATTACCCTGGTCTACCATCTACTGTCATTATATTACCCTGGTCTACCATCTACTGTCATTATATTACCCTGGTCTACCATCTACTGTCATTATATTACCCTGGTCTACCCTCTACTGTCATTATATTACCCTGGTCTACCATCTACTGTCATTATATTACCCTGGTCTACCATCTACTGTCATTATATTACCCTGGTCTACCATCTACTGTCATTATATTACCCTGGTCTATCTACTGTCATTATATTACCCTGGTCTACCATCTACTGTCATTATATTACCCTGGTCTACCCTCTACTGTCATTATATTACCCTGGTCTCTACTGTCATTATATTACCCTGGTCTACCATCTACTGTCATTATATTACCCTGGTCTACCATCTACTGTCATTATATTACCCTGGTCTACCTTCTACTGTCATTATATTACCCTGGTCTACCATCTACTGTCATTATATTACCCTGGTCTCCCTCTACTGTCATTATATTACCCTGGTCTACCTCTACTGTCATTATATTACCCTGGTCTACCATCTACTGTCATTATATTACCCTGGTCTACCATCTACTGTCATTATATTACCCTGGTCTACCATCTACTGTCATTATATTACCCTGGTCTACCATCTACTGTCATTATATTACCCTGGTCTACCATCTACTGTCATTATATTACCCTGGTCTACCATCTACTGTCATTATATTACCCTGGTCTACCATCTACTGTCATTATATTACCCTGGTCTACCATCTACTGTCATTATATTACCCTGGTCTACCTCTACTGTCATTATATTACCCTGGTCTACCTCTACTGTCATTATATTACCCTGGTCTACCATCTACTGTCATTATATTACCCTGGTCTACCATCTACTGTCATTATATTACCCTGGTCTACCATCTACTGTCATTATATTACCCTGGTCTACCATCTACTGTCATTATATTACCCTGGTCTACCATCTACTGTCATTATATTACCCTGGTCTACCATCTACTGTCATTATATTACCCTGGTCTACCATCTACTGTCATTATATTACCCTGGTCTACCATCTACTGTCATTATATTACCCTGGTCTACCATCTACTGTCATTATATTACCCTGGTCTACCATCTACTGTCATTATATTACCCTGGTCTACCATCTACTGTCATTATATTACCCTGGTCTACCTCTACTGTCATTATATTACCCTGGTCTACCATCTACTGTCATTATATTACCCTGGTCTACCATCTACTGTCATTATATTACCCTGGTCTACCATCTACTGTCATTATATTACCCTGGTCTACCATCTACTGTCATTATATTACCCTGGTCTACCATCTACTGTCATTATATTACCCTGGTCTACCATCTACTGTCATTATATTACCCTGGTCTACATCTACTGTCATTATATTACCCTGGTCTACCATCTACTGTCATTATATTACCCTGGTCTACCATCTACTGTCATTATATTACCCTGGTCTACCATCTACTGTCATTATATTACCCTGGTCTACCATCTACTGTCATTATATTACCCTGGTCTACCATCTACTGTCATTATATTACCCTGGTCTACCATCTACTGTCATTATATTACCCTGGTCTACCATCTACTGTCATTATATTACCCTGGTCTACCATCTACTGTCATTATATTACCCTGGTCTACCATCTACTGTCATTATATTACCCTGGTCTACCATCTACTGTCATTATATTACCCTGGTCTACCATCTACTGTCATTATATTACCCTGGTCTACCATCTACTGTCATTATATTACCCTGGTCTACCATCTACTGTCATTATATTACCCTGGTCTACCATCTACTGTCATTATATTACCCTGGTCTACCATCTACTGTCATTATATTACCCTGGTCTACCATCTACTGTCATTATATTACCCTGGTCTACCATCTACTGTCATTATATTACCCTGGTCTACCATCTACTGTCATTATATTACCCTGGTCTACCATCTACTGTCATTATATTACCCTGGTCTACCATCTACTGTCATTATATTACCCTGGTCTACCATCTACTGTCATTATATTACCCTGGTCTACCATCTACTGTCATTATATTACCCTGGTCTACCATCTACTGTCATTATATTACCCTGGTCTACCATCTACTGTCATTATATTACCCTGGTCTACCATCTACTGTCATTATATTACCCTGGTCTACCATCTACTGTCATTATATTACCCTGGTCTACCATCTACTGTCATTATATTACCCTGGTCTACCATCTACTGTCATTATATTACCCTGGTCTACCATCTACTGTCATTATATTACCCTGGTCTACCATCTACTGTCATTATATTACCCTGGTCTACCATCTACTGTCATTATATTACCCTGGTCTACATCTACTGTCATTATATTACCCTGGTCTACCATCTACTGTCATTATATTACCCTGGTCTACCATCTACTGTCATTATATTACCCTGGTCTACCATCTACTGTCATTATATTACCCTGGTCTACCATCTACTGTCATTATATTACCCTGGTCTACCATCTACTGTCATTATATTACCCTGGTCTACCATCTACTGTCATTATATTACCCTGGTCTACCATCTACTGTCATTATATTACCCTGGTCTACCATCTACTGTCATTATATTACCCTGGTCTACCTCTACTGTCATTATATTACCCTGGTCTACCATCTACTGTCATTATATTACCCTGGTCTACCATCTACTGTCATTATATTACCCTGGTCTACCATCTACTGTCATTATATTACCCTGGTCTACCATCTACTGTCATTATATTACCCTGGTCTACCATCTACTGTCATTATATTACCCTGGTCTACCTCTACTGTCATTATATTACCCTGGTCTACCATCTACTGTCATTATATTACCCTGGTCTACCATCTACTGTCATTATATTACCCTGGTCTACCTCTACTGTCATTATATTACCCTGGTCTACCATCTACTGTCATTATATTACCCTGGTCTACATCTACTGTCATTATATTACCCTGGTCTACCATCTACTGTCATTATATTACCCTGGTCTACCATCTACTGTCATTATATTACCCTGGTCTACCATCTACTGTCATTATATTACCCTGGTCTACCATCTACTGTCATTATATTACCCTGGTCTACCCTCTACTGTCATTATATTACCCTGGTCTACCATCTACTGTCATTATATTACCCTGGTCTACCATCTACTGTCATTATATTACCCTGGTCTACCATCTACTGTCATTATATTACCCTGGTCTACCATCTACTGTCATTATATTACCCTGGTCTACCATCTACTGTCATTATATTACCCTGGTCTACCATCTACTGTCATTATATTACCCTGGTCTACCATCTACTGTCATTATATTACCCTGGTCTACCATCTACTGTCATTATATTACCCTGGTCTACCATCTACTGTCATTATATTACCCTGGTCTACCATCTACTGTCATTATATTACCCTGGTCTACCATCTACTGTCATTATATTACCCTGGTCTACCATCTACTGTCATTATATTACCCTGGTCTACCATCTACTGTCATTATATTACCCTGGTCTACCATCTACTGTCATTATATTACCCTGGTCTACCATCTACTGTCATTATATTACCCTGGTCTACCATCTACTGTCATTATATTACCCTGGTCTACCATCTACTGTCATTATATTACCCTGGTCTACCATCTACTGTCATTATATTACCCTGGTCTACCATCTACTGTCATTATATTACCCTGGTCTACCATCTACTGTCATTATATTACCCTGGTCTACCATCTACTGTCATTATATTACCCTGGTCTACCATCTACTGTCATTATATTACCCTGGTCTACCATCTACTGTCATTATATTACCCTGGTCTACCATCTACTGTCATTATATTACCCTGGTCTACCATCTACTGTCATTATATTACCCTGGTCTACCATCTACTGTCATTATATTACCCTGGTCTACCATCTACTGTCATTATATTACCCTGGTCTACCATCTACTGTCATTATATTACCCTGGTCTACCATCTACTGTCATTATATTACCCTGGTCTACTATCTACTGTCATTATATTACCCTGGTCTACCATCTACTGTCATTATATTACCCTGGTCTACCATCTACTGTCATTATATTACCCTGGTCTACCATCTACTGTCATTATATTACCCTGGTCTACCATCTACTGTCATTATATTACCCTGGTCTACCATCTACTGTCATTATATTACCCTGGTCTACCATCTACTGTCATTATATTACCCTGGTCTACCATCTACTGTCATTTATTACCCTGGTCTACCCTCTACTGTCATTATATTACCCTGGTCTACCATCTACTGTCATTATATTACCCTGGTCTACCATCTACTGTCATTATATTACCCTGGTCTACCCTCTAC
Organism: Oncorhynchus kisutch; assembly: GCF_002021735.2. NCBI lineage: Eukaryota > Metazoa > Chordata > Actinopteri > Salmoniformes > Salmonidae > Oncorhynchus > Oncorhynchus kisutch. Next base: position 55,257 of record NW_022264752.1, read on the forward strand.
TGTCATTATATTACCTGGTCTACCATCTACTGTCATTATATTACCCTGGTCTACCATCTACTGTCATTATATTACCCTGGTCTACCATCTACTGTCATTATATTACCCTGGTCTACCATCTACTGTCATTATATTACCCTGGTCTACCATCTACTGTCATTATATTACCCTGGTCTACCATCTACTGTCATTATATTACCCTGGTCTATCTACTGTCATTATATTACCCTGGTCTACCATCTACTGTCATTATATTACCCTGGTCTACCCTCTACTGTCATTATATTACCCTGGTCTACCATCTACTGTCATTATATTACCCTGGTCTACCATCTACTGTCATTATATTACCCTGGTCTACCATCTACTGTCATTATATTACCCTGGTCTACCCTCTACTGTCATTATATTACCCTGGTTTACCATCTACTGTCATTATATTACCCTGGTCTCCTCTCTACTGTCATTATATTACCCTGGTCTACCTCTACTGTCATTATATTACCCTGGTCTACCATCTACTGTCATTATATTACCCTGGTCTACCCTCTACTGTCATTATATTACCTGGTCTACCATCTACTGTCATTATATTACCCTGGTCTACCATCTACTGTCATTATATTACCCTGGTCTACCATCTACTGTCATTATATTACCCTGGTCTACATCTACTGTCATTATATTACCCTGTCTACCACTACTGTCATTATATACCCTGGTCTACCATCTACTGTCATTATATTACCCTGGTCTACCCTCTACTGTCATTATATTACCCTGGTCTACCATCTACTGTCTTATATTACCCTGGTCTACCTCTACTGTCATATTATTCTTCTACTGTCATTATTTACCCTGGTCTACCATCTACTGTCATATATTACCCTGTCTACCATCTACTGTCATTATTACCCTGGTCTACTCATCTACTTTATATATACCCTGGTCTACCTTCTACTGTCATATATTACCCTGGTCTACCATCTACTGTCATTATATTACCCTGGTCTACCATCTACTGTCATTATTTACCCTGGTCTACCATCTACTGTCATTATATTACCCTGGTCTACCATCTACTGTCATTATATTACCCTGGTCTCCTCTCTACTGTCATTAATTACCCTGTCTACCCTCTACTGTCATTATATACCCTGGTCTACCATCTACTGTCATATATTACCCTGGTCTACCCTCTACTGTCATTATATTACCCTGGTCTACCATCTACTGTCATTATATTACCCTGGTCTACCATCTACTGTCATTTATTACCCTGGTCTACCATCTACTGTCATTATATTACCCTGGTCTACCATCTACTGTCATTATATTACCCTGGTCTAACATCTACTGTCATTATATACCCTGGTCTCTATCTACTGTCATTATATTACCCTGGTCTACCATCTACTGTCATATATTACCCTGGTCTACCATCTACTGTCATTATATTACCCTGGTCTACCATCTACTTTCAGTATTATATTACCCTGGTCTACCATCTACTGTCATTATATTACCCTGGTCTACCCTCTACTGTCATTATATTACCCTGGTCTACCATCTACTGTCATTATATTACCCTGGTACCATCTACTGTCATTATATTACCCTGGTCTACCTCTACTGTCATTATATCACCCTGGTCTAATCTACTGTCATTATATTACCCTGGTCTACCATCTACTGTCATTATATTACCCTGGTCTACCATATACTGTCATTATATTACCCTGGTCTACCATCTACTGTCATTATATTACCCTGGTCTACCATCTACTGTCATTATATTACCCTGGTCTACCATCTACTGTCATTATATTACCCTGGTCTACCTCTGTGTCATTATATTACCCTGGTCTACCATCTACTGTCATTATATTACCCTGGTCTACCTCTACTGTCATTATATTACCCTGGTATCTACTGTCATTATATTACCCTGGTCTACCATCTCTACTGTCATTATATTACCCTGGTCTACCATCTACTGTCATTATATTACCCTGGTCTATCTCTACTGTCATTATATTACCCTGGTCTACCATCTACTGTCATTATATTACTGGTCTCCTCTCTACTGTCATTATATTCCCTGGTCTACCTCTACTGTCATTATATTACCCTGGTCTACCTCTACTGTCATTATATACCCTGGTCTACCCTCTACTGTCATGTATTATTAGTACTGGTCTACCATATACTGTCATTATATTACCCTGGTCTACCATCTACTGTCATTATATTACCCTGGTCTACCCTCTACTGTCATTATATTAGCCTGGTCTACCATATACTGTCATTATATTACCCTGGTCTACCCTATACTGTCATTATATTACCCTGGTCTACTATCTACTGTCATTATATTACCCTGGTCTACCATCTACTGTCATTATATTACCCTGGTCTACCATCTACTGTCATTATATTACCCTGGTCTACCATCTACTGTCATTATATTACCCTGGTCTACTCTCTACTGTCATTATATTACCCTGGTCTACCATCTACTGTCATTATTTACCTGGTCCTCTACTGTCATTATATTACCCTGGTATACCATCTACTGTCATTACATTACCCGGTCTACCATCTACTGTTATTATATTACCCTGGTCTACCCTCTACTGTCATTATATTACCCTGGTCTACCATCTACTGTCATTATATTACCCTGGTCTACCATCTACTGTCATTATATTACCCTGGTCTACATCTACTGTCATTATATTACCCTGGTCTACTCTACTGTCATTATATTACCCTGGTCTACCCATCTACTGTCATTATATTACCCTGGTCTACCATCTACTGTCATTATATTACCCTGGTCTACCCTCTACTGTCATTATATTACCCTGGTCTACCATCTACTGTCATTATATTACCCTGGTCTACCATCTACTGTCATTATATTACCCTGTCTACCATCTACTGTCATTATATTACCCTGGTCTACCATCTACTGTCATTATATTCCCTGGTCTACCATCTACTGTCATTATATTACCCTGGTCTATATCTACTGTCATTATATTACCCTGGTCTACCATCTACTGTCATTATATTACCCTGGTCTACCATCTACTGTCATTATATTACCCTGGTCTACCCATCTACTGTCATTATATTACCCTGGTCTACCATCTACTGTCATTATATTACCCTGGTCTACCATCTACTGTCATTATATTACCCTGGTCTACCATCTACTGTCATTATATTACCCTGGTCTACCCTCTACTGTCATTATATTACCTGGTCTGGTCCATCTACTGTCATTATATTACCCTGGTCTACCATCTACTGTCATTATATTACCCTGGTCTACCATCTACTGTCATTATATTACCCTGGTCCTCTACTGTCATTATATTACCCTGGTCTACCATCTACTGTCATTATATTACCCTGGTCTACCATCTACTGTCATTATAACCCTGGTCTACCTCTACTGTCATTATATTACCCTGGTCTACCATCTACTGTCATTATATTACCCTGGTCTCCTCTCTACTGTCATTATATTACCCTGGTCTACCATCTACTGTCATTATATTACCCTGGTCTACCATCTACTGTCATTATATTACCCTGGTCTACCATCTACTGTCATTATATTACCCTGGTCTACCATCTACTGTCATTATATTACCCTGGTCTACCATCTACTGTCATTATATTACCCTGGTCTACCCTCTACTGTCATTATATTACCCTGGTCTACCATCTACTGTCATTATATTACCCTGGTCTACCCATACTGTCATTATATTACCCTGGTCTACCTCTACTGTCATTATATTACCCTGGTCTACCATCTACTGTCATTATATTACCCTGGTCTACCATCTACTGTCATTATATTACCCTGGTCTACCCTCTACTGTCATTATATTACCCTGGTCTCTACTGTCATTATATTACCCTGGTCTACCATCTACTGTCATTATATTACCCTGGTCTACCATCTACTGTCATTATATTACCCTGGTCTACATCTACTGTCATATATACCCTGGTCTACCATCTACTGTCATTATATTACCCTGGTCTCCTCTACTGTCATTATATTACCCTGGTCTACTCTACTTTCATTATATTACCCTGGTCTACCATCTACTGTCATTATATACCCTGGTCTACCCTCTACTGTCATTATATACCCTGGTCTACCATCTACTGTCATTATATTACCCTGGTCTACCATCTACTGTCATAATATTACCCTGGTCTACCATCTACTGTTATTATATTACCCTGGTCTACCATCTACTGTCATTATATTACCCTGGTCTACCATCTACTGTCATTATATTACCCTGGTCTACCATCTACTGTCATTATATTACCCTGGTCTACCATCTACTGTCATTATATTACCCTGGTCTACCTCTACTGTCATTATATTACCCTGGTCTACCATCTACTGTCATTATATTACCCTGGTCTACCATCTACTGTCATTTATTAGCCTGGTCTACCATCTACTGTCATTATATTACCCTGGTTCTACCATCTACTGTCATTATATTACCCTGGTCTACCCTCTACTGTCATTATATTACCCTGGCCTACCATCTACTGTCATTATATTACCCTGGTCTACCCATCTACTGTCATTATATTACCCTGGTCTACCATCTACTGTCATTATATTACCCTGGTCTCCCTCTACTGTCATTATATTACCCTGGTCTACCATCTACTGTCATTATATTACCCTGGTCTACCATCTACTGTCATTATATTACCCTGGTCTACTCTTACTGTCATTATATTACCCTGGTCTACCATCTACTGTCATTATATTACCCTGGTCTACCATCTACTGTC
>NW_022264753.1:0-15000 GCF_002021735.2 Oncorhynchus kisutch
TGATGACCTATGTGAACATATATGTGAACCCTATGTAGTGATGACGTGTGCATGTCTTCTGGTCAGGCAAGCCTGGTTAGGTGGGGGCTATGGTGATAAGGTCCTTTGACAGGCCGTTAATGATTGATGACCCCAAGCCTGATAGACAAGCCTGGTTAGGTGGGGGCTATGGGGTGAGTAAGGGTCCCTTTGACAGGCCGTTAATGATTGATGACCAAGCCTGATTTATGACCCTATGTAATGATTTATGACCCTATGTCATGTAGAAGGGTGCATGCCCTGGTTGAGTAAGTGACCATGTGTCAGGTCAACCTGTTACTGTTTCTCACGGTTTGGGTGGTTAAGGCCCCTTATAAAGCCGCTGAACAATACCTGTTTAAGAGTGCACAAGATCTTAAGAATAACCATGGAATTTGGGATCGGTACCAAAGCAGTGATGACTGTAACAACTGAAACAGGCCTTCGGGTTGCCCATAGAGCAAGGGCAAAGTATCAACCAGCACATCTATGAGTGCGCCAAAACAAAACCGGTTTTGTAAATGATTGTATAAGAACCCAATACCGCCAGCACAAATGCCTCTGACAAGAATCAAAGTGCTGATGTCTAATGGCCAGCCGTGGGGGTATCGGTTTGATTACGCTGGCCTGTAGAGTGGAACCCGCTATAACGGTAGAAATTAAGGAGAATAATATACAAGACCAGACTGGTAGTGCTTGGAATAAGGGTGTTGAAAGAGACTGGTCGGTTTTCTCCGCAAGGTTGTGTGTGCCTGAACTGAGCCTTATCACCAAGGGGTATAGTGTGTTCACCGGGCCACGAGACCCGTTTGGGAAGGTACCCCGGACTCCTCAGGACAAATATTTCACAGGGTGAAAATACAAAGAAAGAATGGCCGGACCGTAGCGGCAGCGTGGAGTTCTATATCGGCACCGAGGCAATCCGAAACCACAAACTTAGGGGTGGTGGCCTGACTGGGGATACCCGACTGCGTCTGCTTATTCCTTTAACAGTTGGGATGTACTGGAAATTGAAAATGTTGCAAACCGTTGGATGCTCTCTTTGTACAGAGCCAACAGCGTCAGAGCCTTGTTCATTTAAAGAAGTGCATAATATACGAATCGTAAAGATTACGATGCAAAAGAGCCTCAAGAAGATACAGCGTCAGAAGAAAACTAAGTAAGCGGATGCTTTAAACCCCGCCCCCCCAGATACCCAAGGGCCTTGTTCTACAATAAAAAGAAAAAAAAGCAGACAGTTCTTCATTTCAGCATACCACCATGGATCTCCAGACCATCTACGAGGAAGCCACTACGTCATGGGGGGCCCGACACTAAAGACTCTATGCCACTAAGCCCTACACTCTACGCACCCTGGCAAGACCCGTGACACCCCCGACATTTACCCAGCCTGAGGATGTGTTTGATGGGGTGGCCAGTACTGTTTTTGTGGATACAATCAAGGCCTCTGTAGCTACACTTTTAAACGTGGTGATTGGCGAATATATACGAGAAAAATGCATCGGCTGTGAGATCAATCATCCCAGCCAGCGTCGTCATCCTTGCCTCTACGACCCTCCTAGATACTACTTTTTCAATCATTTTGAGGAGCTGGTGAAAAGACTGTGGTCCTGCCGTTTTATACCAGCGCTGGTCATCGCCCTGGAGTCTATGGGTATTGCGCCGTCTATCCCTAGAGTTACGGGTAACCGAAGCCTTCCTACATGAACTGAAGGAGGCCCTCTTCATCCATGAGAAACTCAAAGAATCCGACACACCCTGGTGGACGACAACAAATACAGGGAAGCTGTGATGGCTGATGTGATGCTTTTCTGGCTCAATAAATCCCAAGAGACCGAGTGACATTTTGTTTATTTAGAGCTATGGGTAACTATGTGTCTACGATGTTGAGCGAATAAATACATTTTTTCTTTTGAGAGACCTTACAAATGTTATGCATCAGATTATTGAAAATAAAGTGAACAATGTAAAGTTCTACACAACCCACAATACAGGGGTTATTGTAGAGCGTGTGTTAAAATGGAGCAAATCATGAAACATGTCCGACATACGGGCGAGAGTTTACAATGGTCACATATGGTATCAAGGCTTGTTGAGGATTCTGAAGAACTAGAAATAACTTGGCTAAGATTTACATTATTTGTTTGAACCACCCTTTAATGTGAATGTGTATCATATTTGTTGTTTATATACTTATATATCAGACGTGTGTGTTTTAAAATTCAGCGAAACAACCTGTAAATCTAAACAATATATACAGGGTGTTGCATGCTGTGATTGTTGAGAAAACGGGGACTTGTATCTTGCAACAAATCCTGAATTGTCTGTATACGTAATAATTGTTGCATTCTTAAAATAAAAATTCACAAACTGAAATGTTGTCGTTATATGAAAGTGGCTCATTACAGTTATTGTACCTCAGAGAGGCAAGAAGGATGGCTGAGCAGCTGTTGAAAAACATATATTATAATCCCTCTAACCCCGGGTCTTATGGGGGTAAAGAGCGTTTACAGAGAGCTATAGTCGAAAGAAACAGGTAGTCTGTTAAGCGATGCTAAAGTGAATGAATGGTTATCAGAGCAAGATGCCTACACTCTACATAAACCTGTAAGAAAACATTTTCCAAGAAATAGAGTTTTTTCTACGCATCCATTATCCCAATTTCAGGCGGATCTATGTGACATGCAGTCCCTTGCCGATAAAAATGATGGAAATCGCTACATGCTAACGGTTATAGATATTTTCTCTAAATTAGCCTATGTAAGGGTGTTAAAAAATAAGAGGCGGGGCAGAGGTGACCAGGGCCTTTGAATCGATCTTGAAGGCAGGAGGCGCCCCCAAGAAAGTGCAGACGGATGGCGGAAAAGAATTTTTTAATCAAACATTTCAGAAGCTAATGAATAAGTATAATATAGTACATTTTGCTACAGGCTCTGATTTGAAAGCTTCGGTTGTGGAACGCTTTAATAGGACTTTGAAAGAGCGGATGTGGCGCTATTTTACAGCTCACAACACCAACCGATATACAGACATAGTTCAGGATTTAGTAAACGGTTACAACCACAGCTACCATAAGACTATACGTATGAAGCCCTCGGAGGTCTCTTCGGAAACTCTTTTCAAGTCTTTAAAAATATGTATGGTTTGTTCCCACTTCGCCGTAAGAAAAAAATGACTTTTAAATTCCTAGTGGGTGACTTGGTGCGTATATCAAAGTTGAGGGGTGTTTTCGACAAAAAATACGAACAAGGCTTTAGCTCGGAGTTGTTTACCGTTACCGAATGTCTGCCACGCATTCCGCCGGTCTACAAATTAAAAGATTATGACGGGGATCTTATAGAGGGATCTTTTTATGAGAAGGAATTACAGAAGGTCCAGTTGGGTAAAGACAAAGTCTTTCACGTGGAGGAGATTCTAGATCAGAAGAGAGAAAAGGGTAAAAATGGTTGCTGGTCCGCTGGAAAAACTGGCCTCAAAAGTTCAACAGTTGGGTATTGGAGCAGGATGTGGTGGAGGCAACGGGGGTTAATTTAAACCCCTAGTCATGATAACTAGCGCATCATTCGCGTGTACACAGTTGGGCATCATGGAACACAGCGGCTTCTACCTGACTCTCCCCAGTAATGCGTCGGCACAGATATATCGTAATAATCAGAGTTCGAAGTATACAACCAATTTTCCAAAGCCTATAGAGTTATCAGAGGCTTGGGAAGTAGGTCTCAGCGAGATTACATACCCCCATAGTTGGTATAATATCAAAGCTAAGGACCGTGATTTTTATTGCAAAAGGTTCTCGGAACCTGCGAAACTTATTAAGCTTAAAAAAGGTTTCTATAGAACCGTCGACAGGATCGTCTCAGAGTTGAATGAACACCTAACCCTGAACAAGATGGAAATATTCCTATTCTACAATCCAATCCATAAAAGGATACAAATCTCAGGGCCTGCTAACGGAGGTATAAGACCAGCGGTAATTTATCCTACATGTTGGGGATGGGTCCCAATAAATGGACGTATGTGAACGATAAATTATTCCCATTCCCTGCGGATATACATGCAGGCTTTTACAACATATTTGTCTATACCGACATCATAACCTATCAAAGGGTCGGAGACAGCTGTGTCCCCCTCCTGCGAACAGTTCATATAGACGGCAAGGATGGGGACATCGTCACTGTCAATTATGACAAGCCGCACTACGTACATGTCAGCAAGAACTATATTGAAAACATTCTGGTTGAGCTTAAAACGGATCAGAACGAAAACATTGAATTTACTTATGGTAAAACGATTGTAAAACTCCACTTTAGACCCACCAAACCTCTCTACATATATAATAGCTGTATTATATTATAAACATAATACAAATAAAAGGGTTATGGAGCTCCATCAGCTCGACCCTAACCGTTATGTTTCATACTATGTGGATCAAGTGGGTAATGGACTACCAGGATATCATGGAGCGCCGACAATGTATGGTTCGGGGATAGGAGGTATATTCCGTAACCTCTTCAGGATGGTTTTACCGTTTATGAAGAGAGGCTTCAGCATAGCCAAACCACATTTAAAATCAGCGGCTAAAAATATAGTAAGTGAGGTTGTAGCCAATGCTATGACCCGAAGGGCGTCACCAGAGGTGGAGCATCAAGAAGGCTCGGGGCTTATGATATTGTCTCGAAGGCCAAAAAAGAGACCTCCTGGTTTAAGGCGTAGACCTGCACCTAAAAAGCGTCGGTTAACTGTTAAAAGAACCTCAGTAAGTCAAAGACGGGGTAAAGTGAGGAGGTCTGTACCAAAACAGGCTAAAAGAATACTAGGAAGTATTTTCTAAAAGAATAAGTGACATGGCTCTTTTACATCGAATGTCCTCTGAAGCTATAAAGACAGAACTTGATCTTTTCACGGCACCGTTAACGCAGCATTCAATAGATAGATCCAGTTATGTGGAGATAGCCCCTCTCTCTGCTATTACCGATAACGGGCCTATCGAATTTTTCATACCAGGCCATGGTGACAACTATCTGGACCTCAACAACACCTTGGTGCATTTACGTCTAAAAGTGACCAAAAGAGATGGGTCTAATATTGCAGACGATGCCAAAGTGAGTCTCATTAATTACCCCTTGGCCACCATTTTCTCCCAAGTTGATGTGACTTTGGGTGAACGCCTAATCAGTCAAAGCAGCGCTACATACCCTTATAGAGCCATCATGGAGTGTTTACTAAACTACTCCGAAGACACTCTCAAAACCCAATTTAGCGCCGGGCTGTTTAGCAAGGATACTGCAGGAGCCTCTATGGAATCGACAGACCCTTCCACCGGTGCAAACAAAGGACTAGCGGCACGAGCTCGCTACTGCGCCGAATCTCGAGAGTTTCATTTGCTAGGCCCTATACACTCTGACATTTTCTTTCAAGAACGGTTACTCTTAAATTCGGTTGATTTAAGATTAAAATTAACCAGGGCCAAGGATGATTTTTGCCTGATGTCTCCCCAAGACGGGGATTTTAGTTTGAAAGTGTTGGGGGCAACCCTTTTTATTAAAAAAGTATCTGTATCTCCGGCCGTGCGCCTGGGTCACTCACATGCTTTGATGAAAGGAAATGCCCTTTACCCTCTCCAAAGAATTACCATGAAAACCTTTAGCATACCTGTGGGCAGTAGAATCTGCAGTCAAGAAAACCTATTTCTAGGCCCTTTACCTAGATATGTGGTTATAGGTCTGGTTGATCACGCCTCTAATACGGGAAGTTTAGATAAAAACCCCTTTAATTTTCAGCACTTCAATGCAGAGTATGTAGCGCTCTGTCAGGACGGACGTCAGGTTCCGGCGAAGGCTTTCCAACCACAATTTAATAACAACATATCTGTGCGAGAATTTTACAATCTATTCCTGGCTACAGGGCGACATCTAAAAGATCTCTCTTTACCTATTGACAGAAATGATTTTGCAGAGGGTTACACATTGTATGCTTTCAATTTATCACCTGATGATGACACCTCAGGAAATCTGTCTGTGGTGTCCCAAGGTAACCTCAGGCTGGAAATGCGTTTCCGTACACCTTTAGCCTGTACAGTTAGCATGATTGTTTACGCATGCTCTGATTCAATCTTGGAAGTGAATGCCCGAAGACAGGTCTTAGTGGATTATTATTAAGGACCTTTGAACAAAGACATGAATACCCAAGAGTTGGACGGGCTCATGAGCCGCTTGATTGGAAAACAATTTTGTGGAGTGTTGGCTTGTGATGAATTACCTATGGAGATATGGTCTGAGAGGCCTGCAATGTTTATTGTCAATACCCATCCTAAACACATGCCTGGTGAACATTGGCTAGCTATGACATTAGAACAGGAAGGTGGACGAAAATCTCAACTTTTTTTGATTCCTATGGCTTTCCCCCCGGTTTTTCACATTTCCCTAAATCTATTAAAGATTTTTTGACCCTAAACGGTACAAAGATCTACTACAACATCAAACAAGTGCAAGATAACCTTTCCACTACATGCGGTCACCACTGTGTATTTTACCTGTGCCAAAGAGCCCGGGGAGTTTCTTTTGAAGATGTTATGTCTCTTTATAAGGATGATTTAAGAAGTAATGATAACCTTGTATCTTGTTTTGTTAGAAAATATCAAAAGTGTTCAAATGTGTGTCCTTTAAGAACGCGTAATCAAGGCGTATGCTCACGTCATATGTTTCAAGAATGCCACAAATGTTAACTTGCTTATTTTTCAAATAAAAAATTTATTGAATTTAATCATAGTCATTCAAAAGTCATTTTCAAAAGTCTAACCACGCCGAGAGATCGGGTTTAGGAAAAGGTCCTGAGACGTTCATGGGAGTAAATGAGTTAGCATCATCGCTTTCATATGGGGCCGGTGTCGTTGGGGCATCTTTAGGGGTGCTGTATCTCGTTGAAGGCTTTTGTTTTAAAGCTTGAATCTGTTGACGAAGCTTATGGTTGGGTACACCGGAGAGGGGGATGTTGAGGATTGCCAGGGCCTTAAGAAACTGACGCCAGCCGGGAGGCCTTCGGTCATCAGCAACCTTGTGGGCAGCCGTGGTACTTTTAAGCAAGTCCTGCATATGGGACCCCCTAACCACAGAGCCCTGAAGGATAAACTCTCCAGAGTCGTTCCAAGCAGCTATCCCCTTTGAGTCTTTTATCTTGTTCATAATGTATTTAACATTCTTCCTGTTACGTAAAGGCACATGTGTCAGTAGGTCATGCATAACTTTATCTTCAAATGGCATTTGAGCTTCACCCGACATATTATCGCCACTAGGTAAGATCGACGGTACAGGCCTTACAGGGGCATGGCTATCGTTAGGTTCGACATCTGTTAAAGGGTCCGGTAGGGAAAGGGTTAAATGGTTAGTCTCTCTCTCCCCTTGCTTTACCCGAGTCAAATACCTTTGCATTAGGTTTGTGTATTTTTGAATCTTATCATAGGGGTTCAATCCTTTTCGGTTCAAAACATCCTTCATGGCCGTATCCAAATCATTTTCCGCTGTTTGTCTGATATCTTCAGGACCCTGCATTTGTTTTTTAAGTCTATCCAACTCTTGTTGAGGCACCAAGTACATTTTAGTGGCCATCACACCCACGTGTTCAACCACCACGTCTGGCCGCAATAAGGCTGGTGATGAAGGGCACGGCTATACTGAGTAAAGGTAGAAGAAAACCCCCAGACTGTTGTATACTATGTCTTTTCTTTTGAAGACTGGCCCTTTTATTGGCAAAGAGTTTGATCGCTGTCTTTTGTCTCCTTAATTTTTTCAATTGGTTCAGGGTGAGTGGAATGCGTCCTTTGAGAAGATTCAAAGCAATCTCACATAGGGCTAATATGAGATCTGAAGAACAGCGACCCAAGATGGCCTTCCGTTCTTTAGCTGTAGAACCTACTAGCCTTCTCAAGAGGGGGAGGTTTCTTTTTAAACGCAGAGACATAGCGTTTACTTTTTAGGAAGGTATGCAGCAGGCCTCTCCCCCGGAAACAGCCCTGTACGTAGCCTAAGGTGTTCTGGAGTATTTGCTTTTAAATCCACGATTAAATAAGAAAATGGCTCTTTGGTAGCGTCCTCATAGCTCTCCATAAAGTATGATTTCCGTCCAGGGTACATCTGCTGAGCTAGAGTGCTAATTTGCAGTTTATCTCTAGGATTTTTAAACAATACCATGTAGTTGGCATTCAAGCTAATGGTCCGACTATTTTTACCTTGGTGAAACACATTCTGGACCAAGTAAAGCACGGACAGGTTTCTATGATGAGTATATTGGGTAAAAGCTCGTGCAATTTCAGGGTGTTCGCTACCAGCAAATAGCATATCGTCCAAAACCAGCAGATTATTTACATGTGGGGGGAGAAGTTCATCATCAGACAGAGAATCGGGTATTCCTTCAACAAACATGATTTTTATTGTCTTCAATAATTCATCATACAGAGGTTGGTAACATGAATAACACCATACAATATTGTCAGGCTTTTGAGATAACACATGTTCAGAATTCTCTAAAATACTTTTTACAAAAAAAGTTTTGCCACTGTTTGAAGGGCCGGCAATTAATGCTGAAAAAGGCAATTGTAGCCGGGGGTCAAAACCCTCGACAGCAGTCATAATATCTTAAGCTTTAAGACACACTGGGGCTTGTAGCATAAGTCAGTAGCCAAAGGGCAATGTGGTACCGTCAGGCAATAGCTGTCTCTTGTCATAGACTACCCTGAATCTTTTAGTGAGTGGTGCGTTTCTTAGATGGAACCCCTTTTTATCCCTCACTATTTTGTTGTAGGAGCTCAAAATCTCCAAGTCACTATTCTTGTCCTTTACGAACCCCTCGACCAAGCGCGTGATTGATTCCAAGTTTACACGCGGTGCATTTTCATAGTTTTGAGTCACGCCTTTGGCTTTCAACACCACGTGATTGGCTTTAGTCCTAAAAGCATAGCTTTTTGGACCACATGAGGACCATTCTGTAATATGGTCACCCTCTTCGAGTTCACTCGTTAAACCCCCAAGATAGTTGCTAAGTGGGGGGGTCCAATCCCCCGGTTTGCTTACATAGACCACAGAGTCTGTGTCGTGGTAAAGAACCCGCCTCTGAAGCTGTTCCATGAGGGTGTACAGTTCAAGGCGGCCATAGGCTGTGGTAAATGCTGCAAGAAACACATTTACATTACCCGGGGGTAGAACCCACTTTTGGTGGCGCCTCCATTGCACCAAGGCAATGTCTTGACTCAAGAAGGAAAAATGTGAAATTTCGTATTGGTCCGAAAAAACAAATTCCAAAAATTCTTCGGGGTCTTTAATGATCGATGTTGTTAGCATATTGCATCTCTGCGCTAATTTCCCCCAAAGGGAGTTCAAGTACAATTTCGACACATTTCTTTTGGTTTTGTTGACCTCTATTCTGTCAGGGTCAAGAAGTATGCCTTCTCTGTCATGGTAGTCTTGAATGTACTGGTCTTTACTTTCTTGATCTGTGACCGATGCAGGATAGCCTGAAGCCATCTGCTTGCATCTCAAGAAGGTTTTGATGTACTCTTTAAAAAGTGTGTCTGATTTCCTGGAAAAGTTCCACACTTCAAAGATTTTGGCCACACGATACCCCTTCTCTAAAGCCTTAGAGAATTCTACAGTGACCCATACACCGGTCAGGGCTCTTTCTTGATCTGTGTGATCACAGGGGTTTTCCTGGTTGTGGTTTTCACAGCATGTGCGACAAAGGGGAAAGAAAAGTTTTCCTTTAGGACCCTTGTAAGGCAACACAGGTATAAACAGCCCCCTAGGAGGGTAGACAGTCGCTTTGATTAAACCAAAATAATTTTGGGGTTCGTCAAAGTCGCTGTGAATAATTTCAGGATGCCCTATAGGATAGAATGAGGAACTCATTACATGAGGATATAGGGATGTAAAATCTACATAGCCTATTGTCTCGTCGGGTTGAGCTACATAACGCAATGTCAAAGCATTGGTCCGGCCTCCAAACAAGGCCTGTCGCGGTTCCAGGGGCTCTGGAGGGTCATAATGGGTAAGGAAGGCCTTAACACTAGGATCTGCCTTTTTGAGGGCTGTCCATTCGTGCTCCCACAAAACCACAACTTTTAACCCGTAAGTAGCCTTTAAAGAATTCAGTTTGTCTTGAAACTCTTGGTACATTTCCCCAAAAGTCTTTTGGGTTAGGACACACAAGGTGTGGGGGACAAAGCATAATTTACAACCGTGGAAGAAACAACCGTTGTACTCATACACTGTCTCAACCCCGTCAATCTGTGTGTATCCATCTACATGGTAAGGCCCAAAAGCCTTCTCCCCCCGATTCAAAGCATGTTGGATAAAAATATCTTTATCCTGGGCCAAGTACTCCAACCATTGAATGGAACCACTAGAGTAGGCCTTGAATTGGCGTCGGTAGTTGTCTGGCGATGGGATAGCTATAGATTCAGGAGTTAGATAGTGTGTACGATAGGTTTTCATGCACGCTGATGCAATAGTTGTACAGCTCCAGGGGTCAATGCCCGCATCTTTGATTACCTCTTCTCTGAATCTGAGGCATCCTTCACGAAGTATAACAACGTCATTGTCACAGTATGATTCCATCTCTTTATGGAAATCAAAAGTGCCATGTCTTACGGTCTCGTACCATGTCATGAATCTCTCACGCTCTTTGGGAGACATTTGATCACACCCGTACATTTCGGGGGCTGGATAAGATCCTATATAATGTAGATTCTCCTCAGATGTGAAGAAATGAGGGAAATAGCCTTTGACAGAGTTTTCAAAACCCAAGGCCTCTGGCATTTGAGCCAATCTCATGGGTAAGAAGCTTAAGCTGTCAATGTATCTCTGTTTGAAGGCGGGGTCAACAAAGCATAATATTTTACTCCCTTGAGCTATGACACTGGGTGCCACGCCTTGCTGTATCAAAGGGTTCAGAAGCAGATAGGAGTCATAGGCCCTAGCATTGTGAGCTATAAACGTGAAGTTTCTGTACTGGGCTTTTCTAAAATGTTTTAGAAAGAGTTGGGCACAATCGGGTCCCTCGGCCGACCATTTTTCACCCTTGAAAGTCATGGTTGACACAAAAATAGGCAAATGAACCCCTGATTGCTGAGTTGTCTCAAAATCATAAAACACATATTTCTCTGTATGTTCATCTTCAGCCAAGGGCTGAATGTAACACTCATGTGTTACTTCTTGAACTGCTTCCGCGTCTCTGCTTTTCAAAGGACCTTTACAGATTGGGCAGTGTATAATTCCACAAACATGAGGTTTAGGGCTATCTATTTTAAGGTTGTAATTGCAATGACATTTTGGACATTTCTTGTTAATGTCACAACTGCTTACAGATTTACATGCCTTGGGATGCCATGTTTCAGTTTTGTGTTTTTCGTAACAGTAGGCCGAACGACATGTGCGGTGACAATCCGCACAGGGGGTCAAGTTTAGCGGCTGCATAGGGCAATGTTTATCCAGACATACTGAACAGTTGTAACGGCACGAGTGCCCCCCCATGCGTGTGTAGCCGGTATGACAGGCTGGACAGACATATGGCGCGCCTAAAAAGGCTGTGATGTTAGTTACGGCATAGTAATGCTCATTTTGCACATAAAAGTACATAGTCTTAGGATGTGGTTCGGGTATATTTTGGAACTTGAGGAGAGCGTCATTAGCCCTACTGTGGTACAAAACCACAATCTTGATGTTCAGAAAGTTTTCAAATTTGACTATGTCTGAGAAAGCCACAGCATCCTGTATACCGAGACCCACCGCAGTTTGTAGCTCGAGAGCTTTATGTAACGCGGCTTGATCCGTACATCCGGGGCTGAGTAAGTGGGCCAAACCTATGGCAAAACATAGCTTATTACCTGGATTGTGAACGTTTATGAGATAGGCCCTTTTATTGCTTATGATTTCGGACTGCATTAAACTCTCGAGCTTTCGTCTCTGACCCCCGCCCCCTTGTGGTTGGCGTACTAATTGTACTACAAGTTCGAGGGTCCTATCTGCTAGCACGTTTAAATTTGACTGTACAAGGCGTTCTAGCAGTTTAACAAATTGTTCAAGCTCTGCTTCACCATTCTGTAAAATAAGCGATACCTTGCTCTGTAGACTGTCTCCACAAATTTCCAACTGTAAGAGATCCCTAGGTTCGCTATAATCTCTGATCCTCGCTAACAGTTCATTCAAAGTGTCCATAAGCATTACGTAAAACACAGCATATTCCCGAATCTGACCCCCCCATGCGAAATTGAAAAACTGGCGAACCTCAATATTGTTGAATTTATTTCGACGCAAAACATGTACACTTCGATCAAGACCTCCCCCCTCCAGATTTACTAGGCAATTGTCCAACTGTTCAAAAACATCGTATTGGGTTTCAGACTCTTCGGACATTGGTGTTAAAGGCTGATTTATAGGTGTCTGGGGTGCCGAATTAAACCTAGCGCTCTCGTTCTGTACACTGATCTCAAGACCGCCCCCCTCCAGATTTGCTAGACATTTGTCCAACTGTTCAAAAACATCATATTGACTTTCAGACTCTTCGGACAATGTTGTTAAAGGCTGTCTTAGAGGTGTCTGTGGGGCCGAATTAAACCTAGGGCTCGCGTTAAGCTGGGTAATTAGAGATATGATGGTTTCGGGAATCTGTGTTAACATGTTTTCCTCGGAAGGCCCTGACTCATTCATACGTGTAATAATGTCTATGAGTTCGGAGGGAATCTGGGATAATAGATTTTCATCTATTGTCATTATGTCAATTACCCCCGAATCATTCATATGGTTAACTATATCTTGGAGCTCTGTAGGGATCCTGGCTAAGAGTGTTTCAATTGTCTCACTTTGGTCTATAGGGGGCGCCATCTGTCTAATTAAGGATGTGTGTGTGTGTGTGTGTGTGTTTACATGTGTGTTTTTTAACGGCGGTATTTGCTTGTTTTAGCCCTAATGTTTTTTAACATACGGGGTAGCTCGCTACGCCAGAATGACACATCCTGATTGTATTGATGCTCGAGTAGAATACACATGCGCCTCTGGAGTAGAGCCTTTCGTGATTTTAAACCCAGGGTAAACGCTTTGAAAAAACGTTCTTGGTCTATTTCAGAATCTGCTGTTTCCCCCACAGAATTGGCCGATTCAAGAAGGTTGGCAGCTTCACAGAACATCAAATCGTCTACCTCAGAAATGTCATTTAAATCTTTGACATCATCAGGTTTCTCTGGTGTCTTTGGAGCCTCCTCGGGGATGCTTGTCTGGGCATCCTCCGATGTTTGTGCGTTGTGTTCATAAGCCGGTGAGGAGTCTGAAATAAAAATAATACATACACAAATAGGTTATTAACCCTAAAATATGTTAAAAATGCCAAATACATTTCAGATATAAGCCTATATATTAACAATACATTAATTAAATACCTCGGCTTTTTTGACGAGGGCTGTTCTGAAGAAGCTCTGAAACCAAGGGCTGTTGTGTTTGTTCAACCTGTATTACAACATCTGCAGGTCCGGTAGATGGGGAGCCTGAAAAAACAAACAAAAAAACAGCATTAGGCCTTGTTTTAACATATTCCGGCATAAAAAAAAAATATAAATATTAAAATAATAATATATATAAATAATAATATATAATTGATTCATACCTAGTCCTTGGAACGACGTCTCGTGAATATCGGCCAAGTAGAATTGTTCGGGTGAAGCGGAACTGTGGATCTGAGCACTAATTATCCTTTGGTGTTTAGAAATATGGGGGACAACGTTGTCCTGGCCAAGGGGAGTTGACCTGCCGTTTAAAGTCTCTGTTCGCTGCTTTTGGGTAAATACATCCTGGGAGTAGGGCAGAATTGTCTCGTAGTCATATGCTTCGCAGAAACCGTTCAGGCTCCATAGGGCATCGTTTAACCTTCTAGGCTTTAGGTCCTCTGTAAACATATAAAATAACTTTTAATATAAGATGCCCCACACTTTTTGTTTTTAAGGTATAAATATTTTTATGTATGGAATTCTTGGAGCTTACTTACGTTGACAATTCAGGGCAGGCGTTTGTTTCGGAGACCCATGGGATGATTCGAGCTCAGTTATACCTCGGAGTATCTGCGTGAATGCTTCAGAATCTATAAAACATTCGACAATATTAAAGCTATAATCACTTTAGCTAATATTGCCTTGTTATACGGTAAGCATACTGATCCTAATGATTGTTTAATATTTCTATAACATCCCACGCTTTTCAAACAATTCCCCAACAACAACCAAATCTAATAAAGATTTATTTCAAGAACTCACCTTGTGATAGATCCATTAGACTTTTTCCCCGATTATCTTTTTTAACGCTTCAGTCCGATAACGATTCTTGGAGTTTCTGGAGGTGCTGTTTGCATCGGAACTAAAACGCTGCTAACATTGCCCATGGTTTCTAGCGCTTTTGTACCCTACGACCTAGAGAAAAACCCCTGAATGATTTTTTTACATAGCATTTGGGGTTTGTCGTTTTTTTCGGGCTATACCCCCGCCCATGGTATATTTGACACATTTCAAACACATGGTATTGGGTGTGTCTAAACATTAGGATCCTTTTGGAGCTTCTAAAATCTCCGGGGTGCTAGCACCTAGATGCATGGGGTGTGTTGTTCTCGACATCGCTGGGATGAATGACTTTTTAGCCCCCCTAAAAAAATAGTTTTATGAAAGGCCTTTAAGATTAGGAGTCGTAAGACACAATATTATTGTTGGGGGGTAGGCATCTGTTTTGCAGGCTAGTGTAAACCTTGGTTTCAAACGACCCACCAGGCATGCAGGGGTATTTTTTTAACAAACAACCCGCCCCCCTTTTTCTGTTTTTGAAACACACACACACACACACACACACACACACACACACACACACACAGCCACTACAGAAAACTCCCTCACGCACATGCGCGCGCACATGGCTTTTTCCGCAAGATTTTTCTCAGGGACAGACTGCGCTAAGAGTGAAC
>NW_022264753.1:20000-23602 GCF_002021735.2 Oncorhynchus kisutch
GCTTGTGTGTGTTTGTGAGCTTGTGTGTGTTTGTGTGTTTGTGAGCTTGTGTGTGTGAGCTTGTGTGTGTGAGCTTGTGTGTGTGAGCTTGTGTGTGAGCTTGTGTGTGTGTGTGTGAGCTTGTGAGCTTGTGTGAGCTTGTGAGCTTGTGTGTGTGTGAGCTTGTGAGCTTGTGTGTGTGTGAGCTCGTGTGTGTGTGAGCTTGTGTGTGTGTGTGAGCTTGTGTGTGTGAGCTTGTGTGTGTGTGTGGGTGAGCTTGTTTGTATGTGAGCTCGTGTGTGTGTGTGTGTGTGTGTGTGTGTGTGTGTGTGTGTGTGTGTGTGTGTGTGTGTGTGTGTGTGTGTGTGTGTGTGTGTGTGTGTGTGAGGTCGTGTGTGTGTGTGAGCTTGTGTGTGAGCTCGTGTATGTGTGTGTGTGTGTGTGAGCTTGTGTGTGAGTTCGTGTGTGTGTGTGAGCTTGTGTGTGTGTGTGGGTGAGCTTGTGTGTGAGCTTGTGCATGTGTGAGCTTGTGTGTGTGTGTGTGTGTGTGTGTGTGAGAGAGCTTGTGTGTGTGTGAGCCTGTGTGTGTGTAAGCTTGTGTGAGCTTGTGTGCTTGTGTGTGTGAGCTTGTGTGTGTGAGCTTGTGTGTGTGTGTGTGTGAGCTTGTGTGTGTGTGTGTGTGTGTGTGAGCTTGTGTGTGTGTGTGTGTGTGTGTGTGTGTGTGTGGGCTTGTGTGTGTGTGTGTGAGCCTGTGTGTGTGTGAGCTTGTGTGTGTGTGTGTGTGTGTGTGTGAGCTTGTGTGTGTGTGAGCTTGTGTGTGTGTGTGTGTGAGCTTGTGTGTGTGTGTGTGTGTGTGAGCTTGTGTGTGTGTGTGTGTGTGTGTGTGTGTGTGTGTGTGTGTGTGTGTGTGTGTGTGTGTGTGTGTGTGTGTGTGTGTGTGTGTGTGTGTGTGTGTGTGTGTGTGTGTGTGAGCTTGTGTGTGTGAGCTTGTGTGTGTGTGTGAGCTTGTGTGTGTGTGTGATCTTGTGTGTGTGTGTGTGTGTGAGCTTGTGTGAGAGCTTGTGTGTGCGGTGTGTGTGTGTGAGCTTGTGTGTGTGTGTGGGTGTGTGTGAGCTTGTGTGTGTGTGAGCTTGTGTGTGTGTGTGTGTGAGCTTGTGTGTGTGTGTGTGTGTGAGCTTGTGTATGAGCTTGTGTGTGCGGTGTGTGTGTGTGTGAGATTGTGTGTTAGCTTGTGTGTGTGTGTGTGAACTTGTGTGTGTGTGAGCTTGTGTATGTGTGAGCTTGTGTGTGTGAGTTTGTTTGAGTGAGCTTGTGTTTGTTTGTGAGTTGTGTGTGAGCTTGTGTGTGTTTGTGAGCTTGTGTGTGTTTGTGTGTTTGTGAGCTTGTGTGTGTGAGCTTGTGTGTGTGAGCTTGTGTGTGTGAGCTTGTGTGTGAGCTTGTGTGTGTGTGTGTGTGTGTGTGTGAGCTTGTGAGCTTGTGTGAGCTTGTGAGCTTGTGTGTGTGTGAGCTTGTGAGCTTGTGTGTGTGTGAGCTCGTGTGTGTGTGAGCTTGTGTGTGTGTGTGAGCTTGTGTGTGTGAGCTTGTGTGTGTGTGTGGGTGAGCTTGTTTGTATGTGAGCTCGTGTGTGTGTGTGTGTGTGTGTGTGTGTGTGTGTGTGTGTGTGTGTGTGTGTGTGTGTGTGTGTGTGTGAGGTCGTGTGTGTGTGTGAGCTTGTGTGTGAGCTCGTGTATGTGTGTGTGTGTGTGTGAGCTTGTGTGTGAGTTCGTGTGTGTGTGTGAGCTTGTGTGTGAGTTCGTGTGTGTGGGTGAGCTTGTGTGTGAGCTTGTGCATGTGCGAGCTTGTGTGTGTGTGTGTGTGTGTGTGAGCTTGTGTGTGAGTTCGTGTGTGTGGGTGAGCTTGTGTGTGAGCTTGTGCATGTGTGAGCTTGTGTGTGTGTGTGTGTGTGTGTGTGTGAGAGAGCTTGTGTGTGTGTGAGCCTGTGTGTGTGTAAGCTTGTGTGAGCTTGTGTGCTTGTGTGTGTGAGCTTGTGTGTGTGAGCTTTGTGTGTGTGTGTGTGTGTGTGTGTGTGTGTGTGTGAGCTTGTGTGTGTGTGTGTGTGTGTGTGTGTGTGTGTGGGCTTGTGTGTGTGTGTGTGAGCCTGTGTGTGTGTGAGCTTGTGTGTGTGTGTGTGTGTGTGTGTGAGCTTGTGTGTGTGAGCTTGTGTGTGTGTGTGTGTGAGCTTGTGTGTGTGTGTGTGTGTGAGCTTGTGTGTGTGTGTGTGTGTGTGTGTGTGTGTGTGTGTGTGTGTGTGTGTGTGTGTGTGTGTGTGTGGTGAGCTTGTGTGTGTGTGTGTGTGTGTGTGAGCTTGTGTGTGTGAGCTTGTGTGTGTGTGTGTGAGCTTGGGTGTGTGTGTGTGTGTGTGTGTGTGTGTGTGTGTGTGTGTGTGTGTGTGTGTGTGTGTGTGTGTGTGTGTGTGTGTGTGTGTGTGTGTGTGTGTGTGAAGCTTGTGTGTGTGAGCTTGTGTGTGTGTGAGCTTGTGTGTGTGTGTGTGTGTGTGTGAGCTTGTGTGTGTGTGTGTGAGCTTGTGTGTGTGTGATTGTGAGCTTGTGAGCTTGTATGTGTGTGAGCGTGTGTGTGTGTTAGTGTGTGTGAGTGTGTGTGAGCGTGTGTGTGTGTGAGCCTTGTGTTTGTGTGTGTGAGCTTGTGTGTGAGCTTGTGTGTGAGCTTGTGTGTATGTGAGCTTGTGTGTGTGTGAGCTTGTGTATGTGTGAGCTTGTGGTGTGTGTGTGTGTGTGTGTGTGTGTGAGCTTGTGTGTGTGTGTGTGAGCTTGTGTGTGAGCTTGTGTGTGAGCTTGTGGTGTGCGGTGTGTGTGTGTGTGAGCTTTTGTGTGTGTGTGTGTGTGTGTGTGTGTGTGTGAGCTTGTGTGTGTGTGAGAGCTTGTATGTGTGTGTGTGTGTGTCAGCCTGTGTGTGTGAGCTTGTGTGTGTGTGTGAGCTTGTGTGTGTGTGTGATCTTGTGGTGTGTGTGGTGTGTGAGCTTGTGTGAGAGCTTGTGTGTGCGGTGTGTGTGTGTGAGCTTGTGTGTGTGTGTGGGTGTGTGTGAGCTTGTGTGTGTGTGAGCTTGTGTGTGTGTGTGTGTGAGCTTGTGTGTGTGTGTGTGTGTGAGCTTGTGTATGAGCTTGGTGTGCGGTGTGTGTGTGTGTGAGATTGTGTGTTAGCTTGTGTGTGTGTGTGTGAACTTGTGTGTGTGTGAGCTTGTGTATGTGTGAGCTTGTGTGTGTGAGTTTGTTTGAGTGAGCTGTGTGTGTTGTGAGTTTGTGTGTGAGCTTGTGTGTGTTGTGAGCTTGTGTGTGTTTGTGTGTTTGTGAGCTTGTGTGTGTGAGCTTGTGTGTGTGAGCTTGTGTGTGTGAGCTTGTGTGTGAGCTTGTGTGTGTGTGTGTGTGTGTGTGAGCTTGTGAGCTTGTGTGAGCTTGTGAGCTTGTGTGTGTGTGAGCTTGTGAGCTTGTTGTGTGTGTGAGGCTCGTGTGTGTGTGAGCTTTGTGTGGTGTGTGTGTGTGAGCTTGTGTGTGTGAGCTTGTGTGTGTGTGTGTGGGTGAGCTTGTTTTGAATGTGAGCTCGTGTGGTGTGTGTGTGTGTGTGTGTGT